>NC_053026.1:433311702-433532050 GCF_003073215.2 Triticum urartu | reverse complement strand
TCGATGATATTGGGTTCGTTAACACATATCTCATAGATGCAACTGAGGTTCAACATCGTCCCAGAGATACCGAGGCCAACTTGCTAAGATCATTCAAAAAAAATGAAAACAAAGATATAATACTCTTTCCTTACAACTTCAAGTGAGTGTTACTGTCTTGTGCATATTCGGTTTCCCTTATATATTAGTCCAGGTTATAGTAATGTAATTGATGAGTTATGCATGCGTGTGCAGTTTCCACTATATTCTCCTAGAGATTAGGCTTGAGCAGGGAGTAGTAACCGTCTTGGACTCTAAACGAAAAGATCCCCAGGAGTATGCGGACATGACTGAAATCCTCAAGAAGTAAGTTAAATCGATCATTATCCACCATATCAGCAACTTTGTTCATTTCCTGATATCAAGTAATTGTTTTCTTTGTCCGGCAGGGTTTGGAGAAAATTCACCAGAAAAGTTCCGGGACTGCCGAAGGAGCTGGAATTTAGACACCCGAAAGTAAGTACTATAGTAGCATGTTCCGCGCATCTCCTAGTGATTCAAGCGCTAGTTTCATCAATACCATTTAGCATTCTTGCTTATCAGTTTGATTGACCTCTATTTCTTGTAAAGTGGTTGTGGCAGGAACAAGGGAATGATTTCTGTGGATACTACGTCTGCGAGTCCATCCGCCACACGACCTGTGAGCGGGGCGGGTACTCTGACGAACAATATGAAGTACGTAAATAACAACATTCACAATTTTATTTTATTACCATCATTTGTATTGAGTTTCATTCATTCATATATATATGTATTGACCCCCTTCTTCAAATTAGATGTTTCGGAAGCGGGATGAACTCCTAGCACCAGCTCGCATGCGAGCAATTCAAGAGGAATTGGCGGCATTCTTTCTTGACCACGTGATCGCTGAAGACGGAGAATACTATGTGGACCTGTTGGGTTTCGTACTAATTTCAAAAAAATTCCTACGCACACGCAAGATCATGTGATGCATAGCAACGAGAGGGGAGAGTGTTGTCTACGTACCCACGCAGACCGACTGCGGAAGCGTTGACACAACGTAGAGGAAGTAGTCGTACGTCTTCACGATCCAACCGATCAAGCACCGAAACTACGACACCTCCGAGTTCGAGCACACGTTCAGCTCGATGACGATCCCCGGACTCCGATCCAGCAAAGTGTCAGGGAAGAGTTCCGTCAGCATGACGGCGTGGTGACGATCTTGATGTACTACAGCAGCAGGGCTTCGCCTAAACTCCGCTACAGTATTATCGAGGACTATGGTGGCTGGGGCACCGCACACGGCTAAGGAATAGATCACGTGGATCAACTTGTGTTTCTTGATCTGTCTTTGGTGCTAGCCCTGCCCTTCTATTTATATCTTGAGCCCTGGGGTCGAAACTTGGAGTTAAAGCCTTCACAAAGTCGGTTTCACCCGATAGGCAAGAGTCCTTCTCGGACTCCAGGGCCAGACGCCAGGGATCCCGGCGTCTGGACCCAGACGCCAGGGACTCTGGCGTCTGGCCCCTGGACTCCGCAAAACTTCCTTTTGCGCTTTCCAAAAACCTTGTGGGCTTTCCCCTTTGGCCCAAATAAAGTGTTCTCGTACCCAAACATTTCGGGAAACATCCAGAACCCCTTCCGGTGACCAAACACTATTATCATATATATATCAAAATTTATCTCCGGACCATTCCGGAGTTCCTCGTCATGTCCGTGATCTCATCTCGGACTCCGAACAACATTCGGTACATCAAAATGCATAAAACTCATAACAACTGTCATCGTAACTTTAAGCGTGCGGACCCTACGAGTTCGAGAACAATGTAGACATGACTGAGACACGTCTCCGGTCAATAACCAATAGCGGGACCTGGATGCCCATATTGGCTCCTACATATTCTACGAAGATCTTTATCGGTCAGACCGCATAACAACATACGTTGTTCCCTTTGTCATCGGTATGTTACTTACCCGAGATTCGATCGTCGGTATTTCAATACCTAGTTCAATCTCGTTACCGGCAAGTCTCTTTACTCGTTCTGTAATACATCATCCCGCAACTAACTCATTTAGTTGCAATGCTTGCAAGGCTTAAGTGATGTGTATTACCGAGAGGGCCCAGAGATACCTCTCCGACAATCGGAGTGACAAATCCTAATCTCGGAATATGCCAGCCCAACATCTACCTTGGAGACACCTGTAATGCTCCTTTATAATCACCCAGTTACGTTGTGACGTTTGGTAGTACCCAAAGTGTTCCTCCGGTAAACGGGAGTTGCATAATCTCATAGTTATAGGAACATGTATAAGTCATGAAGAAAGCAATAGCAACATACTAAACGATCGGGTGCTAAGCTAATGGAATGGGTCATGCCAATCAGATCATTCTCTTAATGATGTGATCCCATTAATCAAATAACAACTCATTGTTCATGGTTAGGAAACATAACCATCTTTGATTAACGAGCTAGTCAAGTAGAGGCATACTAGTGACACTTTGTTTGTCTATGTATTCACACATGTATTATGTTTCTGGTTAATACAATTCTAGCATGAATAATAAACATTTATCGTGATTATAAGGAAATAAATAATAACTTTATTATTGCCTCTAGGGCATATTTCCTTCAGTCTCCCACTTGCACTAGAGTCAATAATCTAGATTACACCGTAATTATTCTAACACCCATGGAGTCTTGGTGCTGATCATGTTTTTCTCGTGGAAGAGGCTTAGTCAATGGGTCTGCAACATTCAGATCCGTATGTATCTTGCAAATCTCTATGTCACCCACCTGGACTAGATCCCGGATGGAATTGACGCGTCTCTTGATGTGCTTGGTTCTCTTGTGAAATCTGGATTCCTTTGCCAAGGCAATTGCACCAGTATTGTCACAAAAGATTTTCATTGGACCCGATGCACTAGGTATGACGCCTAGATCGGATATGAACTCCTTCATCCAGACTCCTTCATTTGCTGCTTCCGAAGCAGCTATGTACTCCGCTTCACATGCAGATCCCGCTACAATGCTTTGTTTAGAACTGCACCAACTGACAGCTCCACCGTTTAATGTAAACACGTATCCGGTTTGCGATTTAGAATTGTCCGGATCAGTGTCAAAGCTTGCATCAACGTAACCTTTTACGACGAGCTCTTTGTCACCTCCATATACGAGAAGCATATCCTTAGTCCTTTTCAGGTATTTCAGGATGTTCTTGACCGATGTCCAGTGATCCACTCCTGGATTACTTTGGTACCTCCCTGCTAGACTTATAGCAAGGCACACATCAGGTCTGGTACACAGCATTGCATACATGATAGATCCTATCGCTGATGCATAGGGAACATCTTTCATATTCTCTCTATCTTCTGCAGTGGTCGGGCATTGAGTCTTTCTCAATTTCACACCTTGTAACACAGGCAAGAATCCTTTCTTTGCTTGATCCATTTTGAACTTCTTCAAAATTTTGTCAAGGTATGTTGTTTGTGAAAGTCCAATTAAGCGTCTTGATGTATCTCTATAGATTTTAATGCCTAATATGTAAGCAGCTTCACCGAGGTCTTTCATTGAAAAACTCTTATTCAAGTATCCCTTTATGCTATCCATAAATTCTATATCATTTCCAATTAATAATATGTCATCCACATATAATATCAGAAATGCTACATAGCTCCCACTCACTTTCTTGTAAATACAGACTTCTCCAAAAGTCTGTATAAAACCAAATGCTTTGATCACACTATCAAAACGTTTATTCCAACTCCGAGAGGCTTGCACCAGTCCATAAATGGATCGCTGGAGCTTGCACACTTTGTTAGCCCCCTTTGGATCGACAAAACCTTCTGGTTGTATCATATATAACTCTTCTTCCAGAAATCCATTCAGGAATGCAGTTTTGACATCCATCTGCCAAATTTCATAATCATAAAATGCGGCAATTGCTAACATGATTCGGACAGACTTAAGCATCGCTACGGGTGAGAAGGTCTCATCATAGTCAATCCCTTGAACTTGCCGAAAACCTTTCGCGACAAGTCGAGCTTTGTAGACAGTAATATTACCGTCAGTGTCAGTCTTCTTCTTGAAGATCCATTTATTCTCGATTGCTTGCCGATCATCGGGCAAGTCAACCAAAGTCCATACTTTGTTCTCATACATGGATCCCATCTCAGATTTCATGGCTTCAAGCCACTTTGTGGAATCTGGGCTCACCGTCGCTTATTCATAGTTCGTCGTTTCATCATGATCTAGTAGCATGACTTCCAGAACGAGATTACCGTACCACTCTGGTGCGGATCTTGCTCTGGTTGATCTACGAGGTTCAGTAGTATCTTGTTCTGAAGTTTCATGATCATTATCATTAGCTTCCTCACTAACTGGTGTAGGTGTCATAGAAACAGTTTTCTGTGATGTACTACTTTCCAATAAGGGAGCAGGTACAGTTACCTCGTCAAGTTCTACTTTCCTCCCACTCACTTCTTTCAAGAGAAACTCCTTCTCCAGAAAGTTTCCGAATTTAGCAACAAAAGTCTTGCCTTCGGATCTGTGATAGAAGGTGTATCCAATAGTTTCCTTCGGATATCCTATGAAGACACATTTCTCTGATTTGGGTTCAAGCTTATCAGGTTGAAGCTTTTTCACATAAGCATCGCAGCCCCAAACTTTCAGAAACGACAACTTTGGTTTCTTGCCAAACCACAGTTCATAAGGCGTCGTCTCAACGGATTTTGATGGTGCCCTATTTAACATGAATGCGGCCGTCTCTAGAGCGTATCCCCAAAATGATAGCGGTAAATCAGTAAGAGACATCATAGATCGCACCATATCCAGTAAAGTACGATTACGACGTTCGGACACACCATTACGCTGAGGTGTTCCGGGTGGCGTGAGTTGTGAAACTATTCTACAATTTTTCAAATGTACACCAAACTCGTAACTCAAATATTCTCCTCCACAATCAGATCGTAGAAACTTTATTTTCTTGTTACGATGATTTTCAACTTCACTCTAAAATTCCTTGAACTTTTCAAATGTTTCAGACTTATGTTTCATTAAGTAGATATACCCATATCTGCTTAAATCATCCGTGAAGGTGAGAAAATAACGATATCCGCCACGAGCCTCAATATTCATCGGACCACATACATCTGTATGTATGATTTCCAACAAATCTGTTGCTCTCTCCATAGTACCGGAGAACGGCGTTTTGATCATCTTGCCCATGAGGCACGGTTCGCAAGTACCAAGTGATTCATAATCAAGTGGTTCCAAAAGTCCATCAGAATGGAGTTTCTTCATGCGCTTTACACCGATATGACCTAAACGGCAGTGCCACAAATAAGTTGCACTTTCATTATCAACTCTGCATCTTTTGGCTTCAACATTATGAATATGTGTGTTACTACTATCGAGATTCAACAAGAATAGACCACTCTTCAAGGGTGCATGACCATAAAAGATATTACTCATATAAATAGAACAACCATTATTCTCTGATTTAAATGAATAACCGTCTCGCATCAAACAAGATCCAGATATAATGTTCATGCTTAACGCTGGCACCAAATAACAATTATTTAGGTCTAATACTAATCCCGAAGGTAGATGTAGAGGTAGCGTGCCGACTGCGATCACATCGACTTTGGAACCGTTTCCCACGCGCATCGTCACCTCGTCCTTAACCAATCTTCGCTTGATCCGTAGTCCCTGTTTCGAGTTGCAAATATTAGCAACAGAACCAGTATCAAATACCCAGGTGCTACTGCGAGCATTAGTAAGGTACACATCAATAACATGTATATCACATATACCTTTGTTCACCTTGCCCATCCTTCTTATCCGCCAAATACTTGGGGCAGTTCCGCTTCCAGTGACCAGTCTGCTTGCAGTAGAAGCACTCAGTTTCAGGCTTAGGTCCAGATTTGGGTTTCTTCTCCTGAGCAGTAACTTGCTTGCTGTTCTTCTTGAAGTTCCCCTTCTTCTTCCCTTTGCCCTTTTTCTTGAAACTGGCGTCTTGTTGACCATCAACACTTGATGCTCCTTCTTGATTTCTACCTCCGCAGCCTTTAGCATTGCGAAGAGCTCGGGAATTGTCTTATCCATCCCTTGCATGTTATAGTTCATCACGAAGCTCTTGTAGCTTGGTGGCAGTGATTGAAGAACTCTGTCAATGACACTATCAACAGAAGATTAACTCCCAGTTGAGTCAAGTGATTATGATACCCAGACATTTTGAGTATATGTTCACTGACAGAACTATTCTCCTCCATCTTGCAGCTATAGAACTTATTGGAGACTTCATATCTCTCAATCCGGGCATTTTGCTTGAAATATTAACTTCAACTCCTGAAACATCTCATATGCTCCATGACGTTCAAAACATCGTTGAAGTCCCGGTTCTAAGCCGTAAAGCATGGCACATTGAACTATCGAGTAGTCATCAGCTTTGCTCTGCCAGACGTTCATAACATCTGGTGTTGCTCCAGCAGCAGGCCTGGCACCCAGCGGTGCTTCCAGGACGTAATTCTTCTGTGCAGCAATGAGGATAATCCTCAAGTTACGGACCCAGTCCGTGTAATTGCTACCATCATCTTTCAACTTTGCTTTCTCAAGGAACGCATTAAAATTCAACGGAACAACAACAGGGCCATCTATCTACAATCAAACATAGAACAAGCAAGATACTATCAGGTACTAAGTTCATGATAAATTTAAGTTCAATTAATCATATTACTTAAGAACTCCCACTTAGAAAGACATCCCTCTAATCTTCTAAGTGATCACGTGATCCAAATCAACTAAACCATAACCGATCATCACGTGAAATGGAGTAGCTTTCAATGGTGAACATCAATATGTTGATCATATCTACTATATGATTCACGCTCGACCTTTCGGTCTCAGTGTTCCGAGGCCATATCTGCATATGCTAGGCTCGTCAAGTTTAACCTGAGTATTCTGCGTGTGCAAAAACTGGCTTGCACCCGTTGTAGATGGACGTAGAGCTTATCACACCCGATCATCACGTGGTGTCTGGGCACGACGAACTTTGGCAACGGTGCATACTCAGGGAGAACACTTTTATCTTGAAATTTAGTGAGAGATCATCTTATAATGCTACCGTCAATCAAAGCAAGATAAGATGCATAAAAGATAAACATCACATGCAATCAATATAAGTGATATGATATGGCCATCATCATCTTGTGCTTGTGATCTCCATCTCCGAAGCACCGTCATGATCACCATCGTCACCGGCGTGACACCTTGATCACCATCGTAGCATTGTTGTTCGTCTCGCCAATCTTATGCTTCCACGACTATCGCTACCGCTTAGTGATAAAGTAAAGCATTACAGCGCAATTGCATTGCATACAATAAAGCGACAACCATATGGCTCCTGCCAGTTGCCGATAACTCGGTTACAAAACATGATCATCTCATACAATAAAATTTAGCATCATGTCTTGACCATATCACATCACAACATGCCCTGCAAAAACAAGTTAGACGTCCTCTACTTTGTTGTTGCAAGTTTTACGTGGCTGCTACGGGCTGAGCAAGAACCGTTCTTACCTACGCATCAAAACCACAACGATAGTTTGTCAAGTTGGTGTTGTTTTAACCTTCGCAAGGACCGGGCGTAGCCACACTGGTTCAACTAAAGTTGGAGAAACTGACACCCGCCAGCCACCTGTGTGCAAAGCATGTCGGTAGAACCAGTCTCGCGTAAGCGTACGCGTAATGTCGGTCCGGGCCGCTTCATCCAACAATACCGCCGAACCAAAGTATGACATGCTGGTAAGCAGTATGACTTATATCGCCCACAACTCACTTGTGTTCTACTCGTGCACAACATCAACGCATAAAACCTGCTCGGATGCCACTGTTGGGGAACGTAGTAATTTCAAAAATTTCCTACGCACACGCAAGATCATGGTGATGCATAGCAACGAGAGGGGAGAGTGTTGTCTACGTACCCTCGTAGACCGGCAACGGAAGCGTTGACACAACGTTGAGGAAGTAGTCGTACGTCTTCCCGATCAGACCGATCCAAGTACCGAACGTACGGCACCTCCGAGTTCTGCACACGTTCAACTCGGTGACGTCCCTCGAGCTCCGATCCAGCAAAGTGTTGAGGGAGAGTTTCGTCAGCACGACGGCGTGATGACGGTGATGATGTTCTACCGATAGCAGGGCTTCGCCTAAACTCCGCTACAATATTATCGAGGACTATGGTGGAAGGGGGCACCGCACACGGCTAAGAATATGATCACGTGGATCAACTTGTGTGTCTCTGGGGTGCCCCTGCCTCTGTATATAAAGGACTAGAGGGGGGAAGGCGGCCGGCCAAGGAGGGCGCGCCAGGAGAGTCTACTCCCTCTGGGAGTAGGTCCCCCCCCCCAATCCTAGTTGGAATAGGATTCACGGAGGGGGGGAAAGAGAGAGAGGGGCCGGCCCCCTCTCCTTGTCCTATTCGGACCAAGGGAGGGGAGGGGCGCGCGGCCCATGTAGGGCTGCCTCTTCTCTTTTCCACTAAGGCCCATCATGGCCCATATAGCTCCCGGGGGGTTCCGGTAACCTCCCGGTACTTCGGTAAAATCCCGATTTCACCCGGAACACTTCCGATATCCAAACATAGGCTTCCAATATATCAGTCTTTATGTCTCGAGAATTTCGAGACTCCTCGTCCTGTCCGTGATCACATCCGGGACTCCGAACAACCTTCGGTACATCAAAATGCATAAACTCATAATATAACTGTCATCATAACCTTAAGCGTGCGGACCCTACGGGTTCGAGAACAATGCAGACATGACCGAGACATGTCTCCGGTCAATAACCAATAGCGGGACCTGGATGCCCATATTGGCTCCTACATATTCTACGAAGATCTTTATCAGTCAGACCGCATAACAACATACGTTGTTCCCTTTGTCATCGGTATGTTACTTGCCCGAGATTCGATCGTCGGTATTCCAAATACCTAGTTCAATCTCGTTACCGGCAAGTCTCTTTACTCGTTCTGTAATACATCATCCCGCAACTAACTCATTAGTTGCAATGCTTGCAAGGCTTAAGTGATGTGCATTACCGAGAGGGCCCAGAGATACCTCTCCGATAATCGGAGTGACAAATCCTAATCTCGAAATACGCCAACCCAACATGTACCTTTGGAGACACCTGTAGATCTCCTTTGGTAGCACACAAAGTGTTCCTCCGGCAAACAAGAGTTGCATAATCTCATAGTCATAGGAACATGTATAAGTCATGAAGAAAGCAATAGCAACATACTAAACGATCGGGTGCTAAGCTAATGGAATGGGTCATGTCAATCAGATCATTCACTTAATGATGTGATCCCGTTAATCAAATAACAACTACTTGTTCATGGTTAGGAAACATAACCATCTTTGATTAACAAGCTAGTCAAGTAGAGGCACACTAGTGACACTTTGTTTGTCTATGTATTCACACATGTATTATGTTTCCGGTTAATACAATTCTAGCATGAATAATAAACATTTATCGTGATATAAGGAAATAAATAATAACTTTATTATTGCCTCTAGGGCATATTTCCTTCAGTCCATGCACTGAATATGGGAATACGAGGTCTTACTCTAACCGGAAAATCCTTCACTCCCACCTGCTTTACAAGGGTTTCATGCCACACTATAATGTTTGGACGAGGCACGGAGAAATAGGGGTTATGATGGAAGACGGCGAAGAAGAAGACTACGATGACAACTATGTGCCCCCTGAATACGGTGATGCTGCAACGGGGGGAGCTGATGAAGATCAAGAGGAACCAGACGATGTGCCCAATGATACTGCAACGGGTGAAGCTGCTGAAGATCAAGAGGAACCAGACGATGTGCCCGATGATGACGATCTCCGCCGGCTCATTGTCGATGCAAGGATGCAATGCATTAGTCAAAAGGAGAAGCTGAAGTTCGATCGCATGTTAGAGGATCACAAAAAAGGGTTATACCCCAATTGCGAAGATGGCAACACAAAGCTCGGTACCGTACTGGAATTGCTGCAGTGGAAGGCAGAGAATGCTGTGGCTGACAAAGGATTTGAGAAGCTACTGAAAATATTGAAGAAGAAGCTTCCAAAGGATAACGAATTGCCCGACAGTACATACGCAGCAAAGAAGGTCGTATGCCCTCTAGGATTGGAGGTGGAGAAGATACATGCATGCCCTAATGACTGCATCCTCTACCGTGGTGCATACAAGGATCTGAACGCATGCCCGGTATGTGGTGCATTACGGTATAAGATCAGACAAGATGACCCTGGTGATGTTGACGGTGAGCCCCCAAGGAAGAGGGTTCCTGCGAAGGTGATGTGGTATGCTCCTATAATACCACGGTTGAAACGTCTGTTCAAAAACGAAGAGCATGCCAAGTTGATGCGATGGCACAGTGAGAACCGAAAGAAAGATGGGAAGTTGAGAGCACCCGCTGACGGGTCGCAGTGGAGAAAAATCGAGAGAAAGTACTGGGATGAGTTTGCAAAGGACCCAAGGAATGTATGGTTTGCTTTAAGCGCGGATGGCATTAATCCTTTCGGGGAGCAGAGCAGCAATCACAGCACCTGGCTCATGACTCTATGTATGTATAACCTTCCTCCTTGGATGTGCATGAAGCGGAAGTTCATTATGATGCCAGTTCTCATCCAAGGCCCTAAGCAACCCGGCAACGAAATTGATGTGTACCTAAGGCTATTAGTTGAAGAACTTTTACAGTTGTGGAATGAAAACGGTGTACGTATGTGGGATGAGCACAGACAGGAGGAATTTAACATTAAGGCGTTGCTGTTCGTGACCATCAATGATTGGCCCGCTCTCAGTAACCTTTCAGGACAGACAAACAAAGGATATCACGCATGCACGCACTGTTTAGATGACACTGAAAGTATATACCTGGACAAATGCAGGAAGAATGTGTACCTGGGCCATCGTTGATTTCTTCCGACCAACCATCAATGTCGAAAGAAAGGCAAGCATTTCAAAGGCGAGGCAGATCACCGGAAGAAGCCCGCCATGCGCACCGGTGATCACGTGCTTGCTATGGTCAATGATTTACACTACGTAATCTTTGGAAAGGGTCCCGGTGGACTAGCTGTTCCGAATGACGCTGAGGCACACGCACCCATGTGGAAGAAGAAATCTATATTTTGGGACCTACCCTACTGGAAAGACCTAGAGGTCTGCTCCTCAATCGACGTGATGCACGTGACGAAGAACCTTTGCGTGAACCTGCTAGGCTTCTTGGGCGTGTATGGGAAGACAAAAGATACACCTGAGGCACGGGAGGACCTACAACGTTTGCACGAAAAAGACGACATGCCTCCGAAGCAGTATAAAGGTCCTGCCAGCTACGCTCTTACGAAAGAAGAGAAAGAAATCTTCTTTGAATGCCTGCTTAGTATGAAGGTCACGACTGGCTTCTCGTCGAATATAAAGGGAATAATAAATATGCCAGAGAAAAAGTTTCAGAACCTAAAGTCTCATGACTGCCACGTGATTATAACGCAACTGCTTCTAGTTCCATTGAGGGGGCTTCTACCGGAAAACGTCCGATTAGCCATTGTGAAGCTATGTGCATTCCTCAATGCAATCTCTCAAAAGGTGATCGATCCATAAATCGTACCAAGGCTAAGGAGTGATGTGGCGCAATGTCTTGTCAGTTTTGAGCTGGTGTTCCCACCATCCTTCTTCAATATCATGACGCACGTCCTAGTTCATCTAGTCGACGAGATTGTCATCCTAGGGCCCGTATTTCTACACAATATGTTCCCCTTTGAGAGGTTCATGGGAGTCCTAAAGAAATATGTCCGTAATCGCGCTAGGCCAGAAGGAAGCATCTCCATGGGCCATCAAACAGAGGATGTTATCGGATTTTGTGTTGACTTCATTCCTGGCCTTAACAAGATAGGTCTCCCTAAATCGCGGTATGAGGGGAGACTGACTGGAAAAGGCACTCTTGGAAGAGACTCAATAATATGCAGGGACGGATATTCTTGGTCTCAAGCACACTACACAGTTCTACAGAACTCTACCTTGGTGACCCCGTATGTCGATGAACACAAGAACAGTCTGCGCTCCAAACACCCGGAGCAGTGCGACGACTGGATTACATGTGAACACATCAGGACTTTCAGCAGTTGTTTGGAAACACGTCTCAGAGGTGACAACACTGTTTGTGATGAGTTGTACTTGTTGTCCAGGGGACCATCTTTGACTGTATTGACTTACAAAGGATACGAGATAAATGGGAATACATTTTACACGATCGCCCAAGATCAAAAGAGCACCAACCAAAACAGCGGTGTCCGCTTTGATGCAGCAACCGAGAGCGGAAAGGATACATATTATGGTTACATAGTGGACATATGGGAACTTGACTACGGACCTGATTTTAAGGTCCCTTTGTTTAAGTGCAAATGGGTCAATCTGTTAGGCGGCGGGGTACAGGTAGATCCACAATACGGAATGACAACAGTGGATCTGAAAAATCTTGGGTACACTGACGAACCGTTCGTCCTAGCCAATGATGTGGCACAGGTTATCTATGTGAAGGACATGTCTACCAAACCGAGAAAAAGAAAAGATAAGGAAGCGAATACATCATACGATGAGCCAAAGCGCCACATAGTTCTTTCAGGAAAAAGGGACATCCTGGGAGTGGACGGCAAGACAGACATGTCTGAAGATTATGAAAAGTTTCATGAAATTCCTCCCTTCAATGTCAAGGCTGACCCAAGCATCCTGATAAACAATGAAGATTATCCATGGTTATGGCGCAATAAGCAAATGACATAAGCGAAGAAAAAGTGAAGACTTTCTCCCGCAACTTTGTAACACACGAACATGCTACCATTGTCCGTTTTGTACATGCACATGCTATGTGGGTGAAATTATGATACCATCCCAACTTTCAACTTTTTCAGAGTTCATTTGAAATGCTTTCATGTCTTATGGTTCGGCCCTCGTAATACCATGACCATTAGTCCCTGGCCCATGCCAACTTTCAAACCGGGACTAAAGGGTTGGTCCTCGTTGCGGGCCGAGTTCAGTCCCACCTCGCCAAATTCAAATTTGAAAACTAATGGCACTAACAGAAAGTTTATAATTTTTCTAAAACTAATGGCACTAACAGAAAGTTTATAATTTTGCTAACCTAAAAGCAAACAGAATTAAAAATTAAAGCAAAAAACAAAAGAAAATAAATAATGCAAAAAACAAATCAAAAAAACAGGAAAAAACTATTTTTATAGTAAAGTTAATCACAAAATAAAATAAATAAAGCAACAAAGAAAACAAAAAAACTAAAAAAGTGTTTTCAAATTTGAAAACTAATGGCACTAACAGAAAGTTTATAATTTTTCTAAAACTAATGGCACTAACAGAAAGTTTATAATTTTGCTAACCTAAAAGCAAACAGAATTAAAAATTAAAGCAAAAAACAAAAGAAAATAAATAATGCAAAAAACAAATCAAAAAAACAGGAAAAAACTATTTTTATAGTAAAGTTAATCAGAAAATAAAATAAATAAAGCAACAAAGAAAACAAAATAACTAAAAAAGTGCTTTCAAATTTGAAAACTAATGGCACTAACAAAAAAGTTTATAATTTTTCTAAAACTAATGGCACTAACAGAAAGTTTATAATTTTGCTACCTAAAAGCAAACAGAATTAAAAATTAAAGCAAAAAACAAAAGAAAATAAATAATGCAAAAAACAAATAAAAAAACAGGAAAAAACTATTTTTATAGTAAAGTTAATCACAAAATAAAATAAATAAAGCAACAAAGAAAACAAAAAAACTAAAAAAATATTTTCAAATTTGAAAGGAGCTCGGGAGGGTGGGCGCAGCAGCGCTTATAAACCACTCCCGAGCCCTCTCAACTAGCGAGGTGGGACTAAACTTTTGGGCGCGGGGCAGCACAAGGCCATTGGTCCCGGTTGGTGGCACCAACCGGGACTAAAGGGGGCATTGGTCACGGTTCGTGGCACCAACCGTGACCAATGCCCCCCTTTAGTCCCGGTGGGTGCCACCAACCGGGACCAAAGGCCTCTGCTTCCCGCCCTTTCGGCTGCTGAAAAGAGACATATGGTCCCGGTTGGTGCCACCAACCGGGACTAAAGGGCACCTTTAGTCCCGGTTTGTGCCACGAACCGGGACCAAAGGCCTGGGTATATAAGTAGCACTTGCGAAAATTTGACGAACTCATCGCTAGTTGCCCCTCGGCCCGCCCGACGACGCCAAGCTCATCGACGCCGCCAGGCTGCCCAGATCGACGCCGATCCGCTGCCCCGACGCCGCCCGCCGCCCAGACACCGTCCGCGCGCCGCCCCGATGCCGTCCGTGCGCCGCCCCGACGCCGTCTGCGCGCCCCCGTCGTCGCCCCTGCCCCGTCGCCGCCAGGCTGCCCCGAAGCCGCCCGCCGCCCCCGCCGACGCCGTCATCGTCGCCCGCACCGATTCCGGCCGGCGACCTCGACCCCTCCCCGCGCTGTGAGCCCCTGCCTCCTCCCCTTTTCCTTCTCATCGCCGTCCCCGCACGTCATCCGTAAGCGCGCGCCACCGCCAACCATCGTCGCCGTCGCTCATGTATATGTATATGCTCACTGTATGTATGTATGTATGTATGTATGTATGTATGTATGTTCACTGTATAATGCTTTGTATATGCTGTATATATAATGCTCGTTTTTGCTTTTTTTTGTTACCAAGAAAAAGGTCTATTTTTTGTTGATATGTATGTTCATATGCTCATTAATATTTAAAAAAATGTTCATATGCTCATTAATATTTAAAAAAATGTTCATATGCTCATTTAAGAAAATGTTCATATGTAACATTTAAGAAAAAAAGTAAATGTATGTATGTTCATATGCAAAGAATTATTTTTGGATGAAATGAGATGAGATGAGATGTGTTTTGTGTTGGAGAAGAAAAGAGGAAGAAGGAAGAAGGAAGAAGAAGTAAAAGAGGGTCGAGGGGGGGTCGATATACTCCCTCCCCTATAACAATTTTTTCCATGTATATATGCAAAAGTTACATTTTTAGAAAAGTTTTATATATCTAGCTAGAAAGAAGGAAGAAGAAGAAGAAAAAGAAGGAGAGGAAAAAGGAAAATAAGAAGAGGAAGAAAGGAGAAGAAGAGGAGAGGAAGAAGGGGAAAAATAAATAAGAAAAAGAAAAAAAAGAGGAGAAGAAGAAAGGAATAGAGGAGAAGAAGAGAAAATAGAATACTATTTTCTCTTCTTCTCCTCTATTCCTTTCTTCTTCTCCTCTTTTTTTTCTTCATTTTTTTCTTCGATCTTCTCCTCTAGATATTCCTTTCTTCTTCTCCTCTTTTTATTTCAGGGTCGTCTAGGGGTCGAGGGTTCCAGGGTCGTCGAGGGTTCGAGGGGTCGAGGATCGCCGAGGGGTCGAGAGAGGTTTCCTAGTGTCAAAGTATTGAAGAAATCCATGGCTTCATCATTAGCCAGAAGTAACCAGGGCATGATGAAGTCCTCCAAAGTTATTTTGGAATGGTGTCCCGGATAGGATAATTTGCCTTTTTGTATGAATTTCAGCAAAGGCCTTCCAAATAACGATATTTGGAAGGTGTTGCTGAACTTTGTACCAAAAAGCGAATTATCTTATCTGGGACTCCGTTCCAAAATAACTTTGGAGAGCTTCGTACCATCATGCACATGTTACTTTCACCTAATGATGAAGACATGGTTTTGTTGAATCCTTTGGCACTAGGCAACCTTCCGACCCCTCGACGATCCTCTCGAACATGAGAGGAAGAACAGGATAAAAAAAGAAGAGGAAGAAGAAAAAAAGAGGAGAAGAAAGAATAGAGGAGTTCTTCTCCTCTATTCTTTCTTCTCCTCTTCTTTTTCTTCTTCTTCCTCTTTTTTTATCGGGAACGAGGGTCATCGAGGGACATATAGATGTAGTGTTGTCATTGTCGATATATATACCCCCTCCCGATAGCTTCAACACGTGGGGGGGGGGTCGAGGCCACTAATTAATATATATGATTCCTTACTATGATTAGGTAGCTAGTTCTACGTTTGGCACTAATATATCCATCTGTTATGTTTGAATAATAATTGCCATGTTGTAAATATTTGTAGAAACTATGGACACCGCCCTAGACGAAGCAAAAGAAGCGTTGTTGAGGGACATAATCGCAGAAGGAAGTGATGTCGTATCGTTGTTTCTCAACGACACCGATGGTCTGGAAGGAGAGGGTGAACAAGCTGGCTACGGTGACCTAATGCCGGTGCAAGAAGAAGAACATGAGGACGGCTCCGGTGACCCAATGTCGGTGCAAGAAGGAGACCGTGATGACGGCTCCGATGACCGAACCGAGTCCGACCAGGTATATATATATATTAGTTAAGCCTGTGCTGACTAGCTGATTGATGCATTCATTGTTTTGGTATGTACACATATTAATTAAGTCTTTGTTCTTTTTTCTAGCCCTGCGGATCGAGCACAACTTCAGTTTGAGATCATAGCAATCACGCCCGACGGCCAACCGATTGAACCCCTCCGGACAAAGAGCGCATTTGTTGCTCAGTGCGGGGTTCTGGTTAGGGACAAGATCCCGATAAGCATCTAGCAATGGTTTAAGCCGGCTACAGAAGACCCTGAGGTGTCTTATGTCAATGATATGCAGAAAAATGATCTTTGGACTGAGCTGAAGTCAAATTTCACCCTACCGCCAGAGGATAATCCAGAGAACCCAGTTAAAGAGCAATTAATCAAGTCTTTTGCTCTTAAGAGGATGGCAGAACTATTCAGGAGGTGGAAGAAAGAGCTGAATAAGTTTGTCGAAAATAATGAGACACCAGAATTCAAGGGCAGATATGAGAAGATCAGAGATCACTGGCCCGCATTTGTGGCCCACAAGACATCGGAAAAGAGTAAGAAGATGTCGGCGACAAACAAGAAAAATGCTGTGAAGAAGATGCTTCACCATCGCACGGGGTCAGGTGGCTACCTCGTAGCCCGGCCTAAGTGGGCCAAGACTGAGAATGATCTGGTTGATAAAGGGATCGAACCAGAGACAATTAGCTGGCCAGACCATTGCCGGACTTGGTTCTTCGGGGCTGGCGGAGCCTTGGACCCTGTAACAGGGAAGTGCATTTGGACGAACGATCAAATGGACATACCAGTCAGGAAGCTTAAGCAGTATATCGAAGCAGCGCAGCAAGGGAAGTTCTTTCCAGACACAGAGAACGACAAGCTCACAATGGCCCTCGGGAATCCTGAGCACCCTGGATGGACACGAGGCACGCCAGGCTCCATTCCGTGGAATGTTGGGTTTCCGGACGCAGGCGGTTATAAATCCCATGAGAGGAGGAAAAAAGTGCAGCAGACCCAAATGCAGGTGCTGCAAGCAAGGGTAGACGCGATAGAGGAACGAGAAGCAAATCGCAGCAAACGTACTGCCGAAGCCTCCCCCGAAGCTACCCCGCCATCTTAGCGCAGAAGCAGCGTGGCTTCCACCGAGCTGCTTCAGCCGGAGCATGCCTTGATGGCTCCTGCCAGCTATCCCGTGGATGCTATCAAGGAGTCTCAAAATTGCCACCTTATGACGCAATGGATGAATTTGAAGGTTAGGGCGGCTGTTGGCTCTGTTTATCCTACTGAACCCGGCACAACTTTTCACTGCCGGCCGATTCCAGAAGGATATGCTAGGGTGATGGTGGATGAAATAACAGAGGGATTTGAGGACCTCCAGCTTGACCACCATACTGGTGAAGGGGAGACTCGGCTGGGGTCTACTTTGAAGACTCCATGCCTATGGCGGAAGGAGCCCATCAACCTTCCGAACTGGACGCCTCCGCCTCCTCCTCCTCCTCCGGCGAGTCAGGGCACTCCGGCTCCTCCACCGCCTCCTCCTCCGGCGAGGGACGATCAGGGCCCTCGGCTGGCTCCTTCTCCGGCACATGGTGGCACTCCGCCTCCTTCTCCGCCTGCGCCGATGCGCCCGAGCAGCCAGCCTCCTCCTTCTCCGCCTCGTCAGCAAGGGCGGAAGAGACCTGCCGCCGCTCCAGCTGCTCCGGCGCGTCGTAGTACTTCTCCTCCGCCTCGTAAGCAAGGAAAGAAGACAACCGCTCCGTCTGCTCGATCGGCGTCTAGCAATACAACCAGAGGCGGGAGGACATACAGATTCGGTCCTTCTCTGAAGACTCCAGAGAAGTTACCATATGAGAGGACCCCGGAGGAGAATGCCGAGATCGCGCGAACCGAAGTGGATGACTGGTTTCAAGGGTTGAGAGCAAAGAGATATCCACCTCCGGAGGAGAAGGTAGATCCGGTGAAAGTGAAGCGCACTCTGGCTGCCCTGGCAAAACCACCCAAGTCTCCGCCGAAAGGCAACTATGAGCGCATTATTGCAAAGACATGGGCCGAAGCGGAGCGGTCGGGAAGTACAGTCAGTGATCAAAGGCTGAAAGAATGACGAGCAGCTGGAAACAAATTGCCCATCTCGGCGAACAAGCGAAGCAATCGTGCCCCCCCCTCAAGGTGCTTAGCGACATCGTCGATCCGAGGATGGTGCCCGGTTATGGCAATGTTGACGATTACCTGCCCGACGATGTACATTATGATACCATGGAGGTGCAGATACACAGATACGAGTACGGGAAGCCTCTCGTCAAAGATGAAAAATCTTTAACAACGATGATGCGAAGATTACATGATTGGTACTTGAAAATCTGCAGAGAGTCTGGAGGGACGAGTACTTTGTATGCGACAGTTAAACCGGAGCATGACCTCGTTGGAATTGAACTATTGCCTATTCCATTTGAGGAGTTCTATCAGTTTTTCAATCAATTGGCCCTCGATAAAACAACGATCACCTGCTACTGTCTGTAAGTACTACTACTTCTGTCATTAAGTCTCTCTATATAGCTCATCTCTTTCATTGCATGTATTTATAATTATCCTCACTATATTATGCAGAATGAAGATCGCCGAATTGAAGAAAAGACAAATCGATGATATTGGGTTCGTTAACACATATCTCATAGATGCAACTGAGGTTCAACATCGTCCCAGAGATACCGAGGCCAACTTGCTACGATCATTCAAAAAAATGAAAACAAAGATATAATACTCTTTCCTTACAACTTCAAGTGAGTGTTACTGTCTTGTGCATATTCGGTTTCCCTTATATATTAGTCCAGGTTATAGTAATGTAATTGATGAGTTATGCATGCGTGTGCAGTTTCCACTATATTCTCCTAGAGATTAGGCTTGAGCAGGGAGTAGTAACCGTCTTGGACTCTAAACGAAAAGATCCCCAGGAGTATGCGGACATGACTGAAATCCTCAAGAAGTAAGTTAAATCGATCATTATCCACCATATCAGCAACTTTGTTCATTTCCTGATATCAAGTAATTGTTTTCTTTGTCCGGCAGGGTTTGGAGAAAATTCACCAGAAAAGTTCCGGGACTGCCGAAGGAGCTGGAATTTAGACACCCGAAAGTAAGTACTATAGTAGCATGTTCCGCGCATCTCCTAGTGATTCAAGCGCTAGTTTCATCAATACCATTTAGCATTCTTGCTTATCAGTTTGATTGACCTCTATTTCTTGTAAAGTGGTTGTGGCAGGAACAAGGGAATGATTTCTGTGGATACTACGTCTGCGAGTCCATCCGCCACACGACCTGTGAGCGGGGCGGGTACTCTGACGAACAATATGAAGTACGTAAATAACAACATTCACAATTTTATTTTATTACCATCATTTGTATTGAGTTTCATTCATTCATATATATATATGTATTGACCCCCTTCTTCAAATTAGATGTTTCGGAAGCGGGATGAACTCCTAGCACCAGCTCGCATGCGAGCAATTCAAGAGGAATTGGCGGCATTCTTTCTTGACCACGTGATCGCTGAAGACGGAGAATACTATGTGGACCTGTTGGGTTTCGTACTAATTTCAAAAAAATTCCTACGCACACGCAAGATCATGTGATGCATAGCAACGAGAGGGGAGAGTGTTGTCTACGTACCACGCAGACCGACTGCGGAAGCGTTGACACAACGTAGAGGAAGTAGTCGTACGTCTTCACGATCCAACCGATCAAGCACCGAAACTACGGCACCTCCGAGTTCGAGCACACGTTCAGCTCGATGACGATCCCCGGACTCCGATCCAGCAAAGTGTCGGGGAAGAGTTCCGTCAGCACGACGGCGTGGTGACGATCTTGATGTACTACAGCAGCAGGGCTTCGCCTAAACTCCGCTACAGTATTATCGAGGACTATGGTGGCTGGGGGCACCGCACACGGCTAAGGAATAGATCACGTGGATCAACTTGTGTTTCTTGATCTGTCTTTGGTGCTAGCCCTGCCCCTCTATTTATATCTTGAGCCCTGGGGTCGAAACTTGGAGTTAAAGCCTTCACAAAGTCGGTTTCACCCGATAGGCAAGAGTCCTTCTCGGACTCCAGGGCCAGACGCCAGGGATCCCGGCGTCTGGACCCAGACGCCAGGGACCCTGGCGTCTGGCCCCTGGACTCCGCAAAACTTCCTTTTGCGCTTTCCAAAAACCTTGTGGGCTTTCCCCTTTGGCCCAAATAAAGTGTTCTCGTACCCAAACATTTCGGGAAACATCCGGAACCCCTTCCGGTGACCAAACACTATTATCATATATATCAAACTTTATCTCCGGACCATTCCGGAGTTCCTCGTCATGTCCGTGATCTCATCTCGGACTCCGAACAACATTCGGTACATCAAAATGCATAAAACTCATAACAACTGTCATCGTAACTTTAAGCGTGCGGACCCTACGGGTTCGAGAACAATGTAGACATGACCGAGACACGTCTCCGGTCAATAACCAATAGCGGGACCTGGATGCCCATATTGGCTCCTACATATTCTACGAAGATCTTTATCGGTCAGACCGCATAACAACATACGTTGTTCCCTTTGTCATCGGTATGTTACTTGCCCGAGATTCGATCGTCGGTATCCAATACCTAGTTCAATCTCGTTACCGGCAAGTCTCTTTACTCGTTCGTAATACATCATCCTGCAACTAACTCATTAGTTGCAATGCTTGCAAGGCTTAGTGATGTGCATTACCGAGAGGGCCCAGAGATACCTCTACGACAATCGGAGTGACAAATCCTAATCTCGAAATACGCCAACCCAACATGTACCTTTGGAGACACCTGTAGAGCTCCTTTATAATCACCCAGTTACGTTGTGACGTTTGGTAGCACCCAAAGTGTTCCTCCGGTAAACGGGAGTTGCATAATCTCATAGTTATAGGAACATGTATAAGTCATGAAGAAAGCAATAGCAACATACTAAACGATCGGGTGCTAAGCTAATGGAATGGGTCATGTCCAATCAGATCATTCTCTTAATGATGTGATCCCGTTAATCAAATAACAACTCATTGTTTTCATGGTTAGGAAACATAACCATCTTTGATTAACGAGCTAGTCAAGTAGAGGCATACTAGTGACTCTCTGTTTGTCTATGTATTCACACATGTATCATGTTTCCGGTTAATACACTTCTAGCATGAATAATAAACATTTATCATGATATAAGGAAATAAATAATAACTTTATTATTGCCTCTAGGGCATATTTCCTTCAGTCTCCCACTTGAACTAGAGTCAATAATCTAGATTACACAGTAATGATTCTAACACCCATGGAGCCTTGGTGCTGATCATGTTTTGCTCGTGGAAGAGGCTTAGTCAACGGGTCCGCAACATTCAGATCCGTATGTATCTTGCAAGTCTCTATGTCTCCCACCTAGACTTGATTCCGGATGGAGTTGAAGCGTCTCTTGATGTGCTTGGTTCTCTTGTGAAATCTGGATTCCTTTGCCAAAGAAATTGCACAAGTATTGTCACAAAAGATTTTCATTGGACCCGATGCACTAGGTATGACACCTAGATCGGATATGAACTCCTTCATCCAGACTCCTTCATTTGCTGCTTCCGAAGCAGCTATGTACTCCGCTTCACATGTAGATCCCGCTACAATGCTTTGTTTAGAACTGCACCAACTGACAGCTCCACCGTTTAATGTAAACACGTATCCGGTTTGCGATTTAGAATTGTCCGGATCAGTGTCAAAGCTTGCATCAACGTAACCTTTTACGATGAGCTCTTTGTCACCTCCATATACGAGAACATATCCTTAGTCCTTTTCAGGTATTTCAGGATGTTCTTGACCGCTGTCCAGTGATCCACTCCTGGATTACTTTGGTACCTCCCTGCTAGACTTATAGCAAGGCACACATCAGGTCTGGTACACAGCATTGCATACATGATAGATCCTATCGCTGATGCATAGGGAACATCTTTCATATTCTCTCTATCTTCTGCAGTGGTCGGGCATTGAGTCTTACTCAATTTCACACCTTGTAACACAGGCAAGAATCCTTTCTTTGCTTGATCCATTTTGAACTTCTTCAAAATTTTGTCAAGGTATGTTGTTTGTGAAAGTCCAATTAAGCGTTTTGATCTATCTCTATAGATCTTTATGCCTAATATGTAAGCAGCTTCACCGAGGTCTTTCATTGAAAAACTCTTATTCAAGTATCCCTTTATGCTATCCAGAAATTCTATATCATTTCCAATCAGTAATATGTCATCCACATATAATATCAGAAATGCTACAGAGCTCCCACTCACTTTCTTGTAAATACAGGCTTCTCAAAAGTCTGTATAAAACCAAATGCTTTGATCACACTATCAAAACGTTTATTCCAACTCCGAGAGGCTTGCACCAGTCCATAAATGGATCGCTGGAGCTTGCACACTTTGTTAGCTCCCTTTGGATCGACAAAACCTTCCGGTTGCATCATATACAACTCTTCTTCCAGAAATCCATTCAGGAATGCAGTTTTGACATCCATCTGCCAAATTTCATAATCATAAAATGCGGCAATTGCTAACATGATTCGGACAGACTTAAGCATCGCTACGGGTGAGAAGGTCTCATCATAGTCAATCCCTTGAACTTGCCGAAAACCTTTCGCGACAAGTCGAGCTTTGTAGACAGTAATATTACATCCATTTATTCTCAATTGCTTGCCGATCAGTGGGCAAGTCAACCAAAGTCCATACTTTGTTCTCATACATGGATCCCATCTCAGATTTCATGGCTTCAAGCCATTTTGCGGAATCTGGGCTCACCATCGCTTCTTCATAGTTCGTAGGTTCATCATGATCTAGTAGCATGACTTCCAGAATAGGGTTACCATACCACTCTGGTGCGGATCTCACTCTGGTTGATCTAGAGGTTCAGTAATATCTTGTTCTGAAGTTTCATGATCATTATCATTAGCTTCCTCACTAATTGGTGTAGGTGTCACAGAAACAGGTTTCTGTGATGTACTACTTTCCAATAAGGGAGTAGGTACAGTTACCTCGTCAAGTTCTACTTTCCTCCCACTCACTTCTTTCGAGAGAAACTCCTTCTCCAGAAAGTTTCCGAATTTAGCAACAAAAGTCTTGCCTTCGGATCTGTGATAGAAGGTGTATCCAATAGTTTCCTTTGGATATCCTATGAAGACACATTTCTCCGATTTGGATTCGAGCTTATCAGGTTGAAGCTTTTTCACATAAGCATCGCAGCCCAAACTCAGAAAACGACAACTTTTGGTTTCTTGCCAAACCACAGTTCATAAGCGTCGTCTCAACGGATTTGTGATGGTGCCCATTTTAACGTGAAAATGGCGGCCGTCTCTAGAGCGTATCCCCAAAATGATAGCGGTAAATTCAGTAAGAGACATCATAGATGCAACCATATCCTAGTAAAGTACGATTACGACGTTCGGACACACCATTAGGCTGTGGTGTTCCGGTGGCGTGAGTTGCGAAACTATTTCACATTTTTTCAAAATGTAACACCAAACTCGTAACTCAAATATCTCCTCCACAATCAGATCGTAGGAAAATTTTATTTCTTGTTACGATGATTTCAACTTTCACTCTGAAATTTTGAAACTTTTCAAAGTGTTTCAGACTTATGTTCAATTAAGTAGATATAACCCATATCTGCTAAGTCACTGTGAAGGTGAGAAAATAACGATGATATCCGCCACGAGGCCTCAACATTCATCGGACCAACATACATCTGTATGTATGATTTTCCAACAAATCTGTTGCTCTCTCCATTAGTACCGGAGAAAACGGTGTTTGTCATCTTCCCATGCACGGTTCGCAAAGTACCAAGTGATTCATAATCAAGTGGGTTCCAAAAGTCCATCAGAATGGAGTTTCTTCATGCGCTTTACACCGATATGACCTAAACGGCAGTGCCACAAATAAGTTGCACTTTCATTATCAACTCTGCATCTTTTGGCTTCAACATTATGAATATGTGTGTTACTACTATCGAGATTCAACAAGAATAGACCACTCTTCAAGGGTGCATGACCATAAAAGATATTACTCATATAAATAGAACAACCATTATTCTCTGATTTAAATGAATAACCGTCTCGCATCAAACAAGATCCAGATATAATGTTCATGCTTAACGCTGGCACCAAATAACAATTATTTAGGTCTAATACTAATCCCGAAGGTAGATGTAGAGGTAGCGTGCCGACTGCGATCACATCGACTTTGGAACCGTTTCCCACGCGCATCGTCACCTCGTCCTTAACCAATCTTCGCTTGATCCGTAGTCCCTGTTTCGAGTTGCAAATATTAGCAACAGAACCAGTATCAAATACCCAGGTGCTACTGCGAGCATTAGTAAGGTACACATCAATAACAGGTATATCACATATACCTTTGTTCACCTTGCCATCCTTCTTATCCGCCAAATACTTGGGGCAGTTCCGCTTCCAGTGACCAGTCTGCTTGCAATAGAAGCACTCAGTTTCAGGCTTAGGTCCAGGTTTGGGTTTCTTCTCTTGAGTAGCAACTTGCTTGCCGTTCTTTTTGAAGTTCCCCTTCTTCTTCCCTTTGCCCTTTTTCTTGAAACTAGTGGTCTTGTTGACCATCAACACTTGATGCTCCTTCTTGATTTCTACCTCCGCAGCTTTCAGCATCGCGAAGAGCTCGGGAATAGTCTTGTTCATCCCTTGCATATTATAGTTCATCACGAAGCTCTTGTAGCTTGGTGGCAGTGATTGAAGAATTCTGTCAATGACGCAATCATCTAGAAGATTAACTCCCAATTGAATCAAGTGATTATTATACCCAGACATTTTGAGTATATGCTCACTGAAAGAACTGTTCTCCTCCATCTTGCAGCTATAGAACTTATTGGAGACTTCATATCTCTCAATCCGGGCATTTGCTTGAAATATTAACTAAAACTCCTGGAACATCTCATATGCTCCATGACGTTCAAAACGTCGTTGAAGTCCCGATTCTAAGCCGTAAAGCATGGCACACTGAACTATCGAGTAGTCATCAGCTTTGCTCTGCCAGACGTTCATAACATCCGACGTTGCTCCTGCAACAGGCCTGGCACCCAGCGGTGCTTCCAGGACGTAATTCTTCTGTGCAGCAATGAGGATAATCCTCAAGTTACGGACCCAGTCCGTGTAATTGCTACCATCATCTTTCAACTTTGCTTTCTCAAGGAACGCATTAAAATTCAACGGAACAACAGCACGAGCCATCTATCTACAATCAAACATAAACAAGCAAGATACTAATCAGGTACTAAGTTTCATGATAAATTTAAGTTCAGTTAATCAAATTTATTAAAGAACTCGCACTTAGATAGACATCCCTCTAATCCTCTAAGTGATTACGTGATCCAAATCAACTAAACCATAACCGATCATCACGTGAGATGGAGTAGTTTTCAATGGTGAACATCGTTATGTTGATAATATCTACTATATGATTCACGCTCGACCTTTCGGTCTCCGTGTTCCGAGGCCATATCTGTATATGCTTGGCTCGTCAAGTATAACCTGAGTATTCCGCGTGTGCAACTGTTTTGCACCCGTTGTATTTGAACGTAGAACCTATCACACCCAATCATCACGTGGTGTCTCAGCACGAAGAACTTTCGCAACGGTGCATACTCAGGGAGAACACTTCTTGATAATTTAGTGAGAGATCATCTTATAATGCTACCGTCAATCAAAGCAAGATAAGATGCATAAAAAGGATAAACATCACATGCAATCAATATAAGTGATATGATATGGCCATCATCATCTTGTGCTTGTGATCTCCATCTCCGAAGCACCGTCGTGATCACCATCGTCACCGGCGTGACACCTTGATCTCCATCGTAGCATCGTTGTCGTCTCGCCAAGCTTATGCTTCCACGACTATCACTACCGCTTAGTAATAAAGTAAAGCATTATATCGCGATTTCATTGCATACAATAAAGCGACAACCATATGGCTCCTGCCAGTTGTCGATAACTTGGTTACAAAACATGATCATCTCATACAATAAAATTCAGCATCATGTCTTGACCATATCACATCACAACATGCCCTGCAAAAACAAGTTAGACGTCCTCTACTTTGTTGTTGCAAGTTTTACGTGGCTGCTACGGGCTTAAGCAAGAACCAATCTCACCTACGCATCAAAACCACAATGATAGTTTGTCAAATAGACTCCGTTTTAACCTTCGCAAGGACCGGGCGTAGCCATACTCGGTTCAACTAAAGTTGGAGAGACAGTCGCCCGCAAGCCACCTATGTGCAAAGCACGTCGGGGGAACCGGTCTCGCGTAAGCGTACGCGTAAGGTTGGTCCGGGTCGTCTCGTCCAACAATGCCGCCGAACCAAAGTATGACATGCTGGTAGGCAGTATAGCTCATCTCTTTCATTGCATGTATTTATAATTATCCTCACTATATTATGCAGAATGAAGATCGCCGAATTGAAGAAAAGACAAATCGATGATATTGGGTTCGTTAACACATATCTCATAGATGCAACTGAGGTTCAACATCGTCCCAGAGATACCGAGGCCAACTTGCTAAGATCATTCAAAAAAAATGAAAACAAAGATATAATACTCTTTCCTTACAACTTCAAGTGAGTGTTACTGTCTTGTGCATATTCGGTTTCCCTTATATATTAGTCCAGGTTATAGTAATGTAATTGATGAGTTATGCATGCGTGTGCAGTTTCCACTATATTCTCCTAGAGATTAGGCTTGAGCAGGGAGTAGTAACCGTCTTGGACTCTAAACGAAAAGATCCCCAGGAGTATGCGGACATGACTGAAATCCTCAAGAAGTAAGTTAAATCGATCATTATCCACCATATCAGCAACTTTGTTCATTTCCTGATATCAAGTAATTGTTTTCTTTGTCCGGCAGGGTTTGGAGAAAATTCACCAGAAAAGTTCCGGGACTGCCGAAGGAGCTGGAATTTAGACACCCGAAAGTAAGTACTATAGTAGCATGTTCCGCGCATCTCCTAGTGATTCAAGCGCTAGTTTCATCAATACCATTTAGCATTCTTGCTTATCAGTTTGATTGACCTCTATTTCTTGTAAAGTGGTTGTGGCAGGAACAAGGGAATGATTTCTGTGGATACTACGTCTGCGAGTCCATCCGCCACACGACCTGTGAGCGGGGCGGGTACTCTGACGAACAATATGAAGTACGTAAATAACAACATTCACAATTTTATTTTATTACCATCATTTGTATTGAGTTTCATTCATTCATATATATATGTATTGACCCCCTTCTTCAAATTAGATGTTTCGGAAGCGGGATGAACTCCTAGCACCAGCTCGCATGCGAGCAATTCAAGAGGAATTGGCGGCATTCTTTCTTGACCACGTGATCGCTGAAGACGGAGAATACTATGTGGACCTGTTGGGTTTCGTACTAATTTCAAAAAAATTTCCTACGCACACGCAAGATCATGTGATGCATAGCAACGAGAGGGGAGAGTGTTGTCTACGTACCCACGCAGACCGACTGCGGAAGCGTTGACACACGACGTAGAGGAAGTAGTCGTACGTCTTCACGATCCAACCGATCAAGCACCGAAACTACGCACCTCCGAGTTCGAGCACACGTTCAGCTCGATGACGATCCCCGGACTCCGATCCAGCAAAGTGTCGGGGAAGAGTTCCGTCAGCACGACGGCGTGGTGACGATCTTGATGTACTACAGCAGCAGGGCTTCGCCTAAACTCCGCTACAGTATTATCGAGGACTATGGTGGCTGGGGCACCGCACACGGCTAAGGAATAGATCACGTGGATCAACTTGTGTTTCTTGATCTGTCTTTGGTGCTAGCCCTGCCCCTCTATTTATATCTTGAGCCCTGGGGTCGAAACTTGGAGTTAAAGCCTTCACAAAGTCGGTTTCACCCGATAGGCAAGAGTCCTTCTCGGACTCCAGGGCCAGACGCCAGGGATCCCGGCGTCTGGACCCAGACGCCAGGGACCCTGGCGTCTGGGCCCTGGACTCCGCAAAACTTCCTTTTGCGCTTTCCAAAAACCTTGTGGGCTTTCCCCTTTGGCCCAAATAAAGTGTTCTCGTACCCAAACATTTCGGGAAACATCCGGAACCCCTTCCGGTGACCCCTTCCGGTGACCAAACACTATTATCATATATATCAAACTTTATCTCCGGACCATTCCGGAGTTCCTCGTCATGTCCGTGATCACATCCGGGACTCCGAACAACCTTCGGTACATCAAAATGCATAAACTCATAATATAACTGTCATCGTAACCTTAAGCGTGCGGACCCTACGGGTTCGAGAACAATGTAGACATGACCGAGACACGTCTCCGGTCAATAACCAATAGCGGGACCTGGATGCCCATATTGGCTCCTACATATTCTACGAAGATCTTTATCGGTCAGACCGCATAACAACATACGTCGTTCCCTTTGTCATCGGTATGTTACTTGCCCGAGATTCGATCGTCGGTATTCCAATACCTAGTTCAATCTCGTTGTCGGTAAGTCTCTTTACTCGTTCTGTAATACATCATCCTGCAACTAACTCTTTTAGTTGCAATGCTTGCAAGGCTTAAGTGATGTGCATTACCGAGAGGGCCCAGAGATACCTCTCCGACAATCGGAGTGACAAAACCTAATCTCGGAATACGCCAACCCAACATGTACCTTTGGAGACACCTGTAGTACTCCTTTATAATCACCCAGTTACGTTGTGACGTTTGGTAGTACCCAAAGTGTTCCCTCCGGTAAACGGGAGTTGCATAATCTCATAGTTATAGGAACATGTATAAGTCATGAAGAAAGCAATAGCAACATACTAAACGATCGGGTGCTAAGCTAATGGAATGGGTCATGTCAATCAGATCATTCTCTTAATGATGTGATCCCGTTAATCAAATAACAACTCATTGTTCATGGTTAGGAAACATAACCATCTTTGATTAACGAGCTAGTCAAGTAGAGGCATACTAGTGACACTTTGTTTGTCTATGTATTCACACATGTATTATGTTTCCGGTTAATACAATTCTAGCATGAATAATAAACATTTATCATGATTATAAGGAAATAAATAATAACTTTATTATTGCCTCTAGGGCATATTTCCTTCAGGACCATGAGTCCGTATGATTATATTTGTAAGAGATAATTATTGTATATATGTAGCCGGTAGTGTCGGATAGATATATGAGAACTTGTTGTTCGACCAATCTCTCGGAGAAGGAGAGGTGGTCGATATCACTTCTCTCTGTATGCATATATGTTCATGACGATCTTCTGTTTCCTTCGTTTGCTTACTAGCTAACTAGCGTGTCTAGTCCTCTCTATACGTATGTATAGTACGTAGCGTCGACCAAGCACGAACATAAGAGAGGACACTTCTCTCTATTAATTATAGCTAGCTAACACAATATATGAAACACCTAAATTAACCCCCCAAAAACCCCAAACCCCCCTCCCTTTCAAAAAAAACAAAAAACCCCAGCCACAGAAATGCTGACACGTGGATGCTTATTGGTCCCGGTTGGTGCCACCAACCGGGACCAAAGGGTCTCCCGCCTGGGCTCCGCGCACAGGCCACGTGGAGGGCCTTTAGTCCCGGTTCTGGATTGAACCGGAACTAAAGGGGCAGGGCATTAGTACCGACACTTTAGTCCCGGTTAAGGAACCGGGACTAAAGGCCCTTACGAACCGGGACAACAGGCCCTTTTTCTACCAGTGTGCTCACGTGCAAGCCCATCAGGACGCCTGTCGACGCCAAGCAGAAGCCTTCAGCCACCGACGGCGCTCTCCTCACCGACCCTACTAGCTACCGGAACCTTGCCGGGGGCCTGCAGTACTTGACGCTGACACGGCCCGACATCGCCAATGCCGTCTAGCAAGCGTGCTTGTTCATGCACGCCCCGCGCGACACTCATCTTCAGTTCGTCAAGCGCATCCTTCGCTACGTCCGCAGCACGACTCACCTCGGCCTCCGCGTCCACCGTCGCTCGCCATCGCATGACGTGGTCGCCTACTCCGACGCGGACCGGGCCTGCTGCCCCGACACGCATCACTCGACGTCCGGCTTCTGTGTCTTCTTCGGCTCCAACCTCGTCTCCTGGTCGTCGAAACGCCAGCACACTATCTCTCGGTCGAGCGCCGAGGCGGAGTATCGCGCGGTCGCCAACATGGTCGCCGAGTCCTGTTGGCTTCGCCAACTACTCGCCGAACTTGGCCGACCACCACCGAGCGCCACTGTTGTCTACTGCGACAATGTCAGCGCCGTCTACCTTCCGGCAACCCGGTGCAGCACCAGCGTACAAAGCACGTCGAGATCGACTTGCACTTCCTCCGGGATCGCGTCCGGCTTGGCGACGTCCGCGTGCTCCATGTACCCACCTTGTCTCAGTTAGCCGACGTGTTCACCAAGGGGTTGCCCTCCGTCCTCTTCAACGAGTTCCGGACCAGCCTCAACGTGCTCACCGACCCCGTTGGGACTGGGGGGGGGGGGGGGGGGGGGGGGGGGGGGTTGGAACCCCTGTCACGTTGCCACCCGGCTGCACCGAGTCTTCAGGATGGATCACTACCACGGCGCACGGCCGCCTGCCTCCGCAACGGCCGTAGCACTCCGCACGATCCTCATACTTATCACGATTAGATAAGGCTCAATCGTTGTACATGTATGTATATAAACCCCTGTAATCGTTCAATGTGAATACACAAGAGTTCACACTCATTTGTCTTCTGAACTGGCAATTTGCTGCCGATATAATAAGAAGAAGTAAACAAACACAAACTCTAGGTCTTACAAGAGGTTGGGGTTAGGGTGACCCACACCAGGCTCTGGTTCTGGCTCGTTTTGGACGTCGGCAACCCGGCGGATGGAGACCATCGGTTGCAAGATATCTTGCTTAGAGCAATTTTAGCTGATCCCTAAAAGGTAGAGAAGTATCTGACCGAGTAAAGCTTGGTAGAGTATTTGTACTTCACTAAATTTTGGCAGGACCTAGCCGATTTCCTAAATATAACGGAGTACAATTTTATTTTTTCTAACTTATGCAATTCTAGTTTACATTGCAACTACATATTAGCACACATATGAAAATTAACCATAATAATGAAGGCAAATTGATACAATATTCCCCGATATGTCATTACTAACGATATTACATGGCCTTATTGTACAATGTAGTAGAGGCAGAGCAACGCTTGTTAGAAAGATGAACAACGATTACTATATAAGAAGAAGTGGCAAAATATATCGACACGAAAACATGAATCAAGCTAAGTTCTTTATATATATATAATCAAGCCAAGTTCGGTGCTTGTGCTTTGGACTTCTTCACGTGCTTGCGAGTAGTTCTAACATGATCTCTCTTACCTTCTCTTTTCACATGAGAGGTAAGAGTATATAACAGATCTGAGTCATTGATTTCATTAAGTAATGGGTCTGAGTAACTCTTACCTTCTTAGGGCATCTCCAACGCTCCAACGTTGACCCGCAAATTCTTTGCCGCATCCATCCGTGCACCGGGGGAAGGGCAGTCCGTGGATGCGGAAGGCGGTCATCCAACGTTGCCCGCATACAATTGAAGCCAGGTTTCAACTAACTGGACGAAATTCATACAAGCACGACGGGTTTTCATATAAACCAGAGCACATTCATTATAATTAGGACATTTTTCGTATAAACTGGACGAAATTCATTACATTTTGGACAATCTTTAACTAAACTCTACGGTAAACCTAATCTAAGTGATCACCGCCATCTGTTCCCCATGTCCAGCCATGAGCCACGAGAACTGAAACTCCAGCTCTTGCCTTCACCTTCTTAATGAATGAAAACTGTAAAGTAGTGCTGCTATATTTCATTAAAAAAATACAAACATTTCATGATGGCACATATGAGCCAAATACAGAGGATGGAAAGTTGAAGAAATGGTACAAAAAATAAGGAAAAAATCGAAAAAAAAACTTGAATATATATTTAACACAAGAAAAGAGGATTATTATATGGCCTTATTTGTCTCAAAGTTTCCCCCTAATCTCTTGTTTCATGTAAACTACTTTGTAAGGCGAATAGGTACTTGTGCCATGTCCATCTTGGTAGTACATATTTTTAGAAAATGAGGATCATCCCGAGTCTCTGCATCATTGTAATGCACACAGCTTTATTAAAGTTAAAGTACGAAGTTCAAGTACTAAAGTACAACAAGTGCGGATAACGTGAAAATAGAAATATATGCCTACACACATAGCCTAATATTTGAACCCTCGTACAAACAGGTTGTACGTGTCCTATGTTGCCATCTCTCTTAATTGCACCCATAGTCCATGAGCTGCCGTACTTCCGCATGGTGTAGTAAGGATCACGTACAGGTCCATCTTGGTACTACATGATGTTGATTCAACTAAAACTTCCATTCAGAAAATGGCCATCTAGGATAATCTTCATCAACCGCTCCTTGAGATGAGGGCATTGGCACTCCAACTCATTTCGAGCCTGCCCATCTTTGGATGTGTTTACTTGCTTTAGAAGCCTGCATAATTTCAACAAGTCAATGTTATGATGACTGATTGACTATAAAACCGAGGGCCGGACAAAGAAATGACCTCTTCGTCCCAATCACATCGCATGGTAATATACGCCAGAATGAATGTCTGAACTGCAGTGCCACCAATCATCCCTGCCCAAATCCCCTGCAAGGAAAGATGATCTAGTAGTAAGTATGGAGACATGTATCTCCACAAGTACTAATTAACAGATACTCCTTATATTGAGGAATGGAGGGAGTATTAAGAATGGTTTGTAGGGAGCGTACAAGAACTCCCAGATTGAAGAGCCAACCCAGCAGAAGTCCAACAGGAAATCCAATGATGTAATAGCTTCCTACGTTTATATAAGCCACTAGTGCTTGGCACCCTGATCCAACAGCAACTCCTGAAAATTGTCACACACACGCATGCACATACAGAGAAATCTTCAGTTCAGCATTTCGTTTCTGTTCTGATAAGATTCATCGCAAATTCAGTGTCACCACTATGTGCAGGGTGGAGAAGACAGAGTACCTGAAAGGACAGGTTGGACGCCATTTAGGAGGATACTAATGGCCAGCAGAACGGAGAGGTTGTCCACGGCGTCGATCACAGCTTTGCTTGATGAAACGACGAGTGCCGCAGCTCCATCCAGCACGAGGTGCCCTGAGCGTGACACCACCCCAATCATGCACTCAATCAAGAATTCAAGACAAGGGGATAAAAAGTCCTGCCAAGGAAATGGATTTGCTTTTCTATCGAATCATATTCTTCGGACCATTCTGAAAGGGCTACATTCCTAACCCGAATTCAAATCTTGACTACGATCTACTTGCCAAAATTATGCACTAAAATCTGGCATAAAATGGTGATATAGCTAGGTTAGTAACTTAGTAGTATGTTCTTGACTGATGCGCCTGGTTTTTCACGTTACAGTACGATGTTGATTGCTTTGTTCCTTCTCGGGTTTGCATCGCGCCGTAGTTATCAGCCTCTTTGCAAGGTTCTCCACTTCTCTGATCTGCTTTCAGTTTACACTTTACAGTGGATTCGTACATCTGTCCCACTTTATATTACACTTGCGTCTACCTTCGCTGCTCCTTTCAAGTTCAACACTAGATGCATGAATGGCGTGTGCATGTCACAAATTTCTCTGCTCCATATGCGGCTGCCTTTTGGAAAGAGGGGATATCTTATAGTTACATGGCGTCACTGATGATCTGCTCCATGGATCGTGATCCATGAAGAAAAACTAATGAAACTAATGGCGCTCCCTTCCCCTCCCTCCCCTGTGGCGACGCCACCCGCCCCCTCCTTCCCTCCGGCGGCGACCTCGTCTCGTGTGGCATCCTCCCCCTCTTCTTCCCCGCGGTCTCCTCCCTGCTCCTCCTCGGCGGCGCGCCTCGCTTCCCCCTCCTCCGCGGCTTCCTCGCCTCGCTCCGTCCTCCTCGCTCCTCCCCGGGCCAACAGGTTTTGGGCGCTTGATTCGGATGGATCTGGGTCAGACTCTGAGGCTCTTCCTTCCCCTCCTCGTCCGGTCCTTGCGGGCGGCCTTCCCATGGCTTCGGCGTCGGTCCGTCGGCGAAAATTCGCTCCTGGCGGGCGGGGTCGGTTCGTCGGGCCCGTGGTGGAGGAGGATGGCTGGCGCCGCGTTTCCTGGGGGCGCCGTCGTGCTGCGGCCTGGTCTCCGGCTTGGGCGTCGCTGGGCTTTGGTGGGGTTGGGGGCGGTGTCGCCGTCCCCTTCTCCGGTGGTCCTCCTCGCCTGTTCGTCTTCTGGGGGTGCGGCTCCGGCTTCTCCGTCGGCGGCGGCGCCGGCGTCTGCCCTAGATCTGGAGCTGGGGTTGGTGGTGGAGCCTACGTCTGGGCCGCGGGCCCTTGTGCCATGTGATGGGCCTGGTGGGCCTGGTTCGGTCCCTGCCTTGGCTTGTGTGTATGTTTCCCCCCCCTCCCTTCTTTGGACTCTGGGCCGCGGTTGGCCCAGGCCCAGCCCCCCATGGTGTCGTATGTCGAACCGGGCCTGGCTCGGACCGGGTATATATGGTTCCGGAAGGGATCGATTCCCCCATTTCTAGGGTTCCCTGCCTCCTCCTCCGATCTGCATCGGCGCCGCCTCCCCATTCGCTCCTTCGTCAGATCTGCTCCTCCTCCCCCCCTTTCTTGTTCGTTTGCGGCGGTGGTCGCGATGGACCGCTTGCGCGGGTCTTCCAGCAAGGCTGTCTCCGGCCAGAAGCGGGGGCGCGACGGATCTGGCGAGGCGGCGGCCGATCTAGAGTATGAAGTTGTGCTGCGCGCTAAGCTCCAGGCGTCGCTCGCTCCTGAGGCGGGGTCGGCGGCGGCCGGTTCGTCCCCGCGTGCCTCCGGATCTGGGCCGTCGGACCCTTCGCTGCCCTTGCATGGTGCTCCTCCAGCTGCAGTCGATCCGTGGGAATTGGCGGATGCGGGGAGTCGGGCTGGCTCGTCGGGGCCGGTCCCGCCGCGTCCTCCGCATGGTGCTGCTCCCCTGGGTGGTGGGACGGTGTGGGCTCCGGCGGTGGCTGGTGGGGGTCCGTCTCGTTTCGTTTCGCGTGGTGCATCGGGGGCTCCGGTTCGCCGCCCCGTTGGCACTGCTGCTGGGCGGGGCGCCGGATCTGGGCCTGGCGCGGCTGGTGCTGCTGGTGCTGGTATTCTCCCTCCTCCCCCTCATGGTCCTGGTCACATTCCTCCTCAAACTCAGGTCGCCAACCCCACTCTCACCTGCTTCGCATGTCACCGTCCTGGTCACTTTCAGTCCCGGTGCCAAAACTCCCCCTTCTGCCTCATCTGTAGGGAAGATGGCCACCTCACGGTGGATTGCCAGAATCGTTCCAAACCTCCTGCCTTCGTTCACTATGGCCTTGGCCTTCCTGGGTGCTCATTTTTCGCCTTAGATAGGGAGGTCCCTGCTGCAGCTCCTATCCATGTGCTATCCAACCTCGGCATCATCTCTGTCCAGTCCAAACGCATTACATCCCAGGTCCTTCTTGATGAGCTCCGGTTGTGGGACGAGGGAGGGTGGGATTGGAAAATCCGCCAGCTTTTAGATTTCGAGTTTGCTACGACCTTCCCTTCCAAAGAAAGTCTCCGCATGATTTCCTCCTGTACTAGCTTCACGCTACCTCTGAATCAATTGGTTGTTTCGGTAAAGGCTGCTTCTAATGGTTCCAAGGCTATCTCCTCCCTGTCTGATGTATGGGTTCTAGTTGAAGATGTTCCTCCTACAGTGCGTACCACGGCGTTTCTGATGGCGTTCGAGGTGCTCATCGGCAGGCCTATTGAGGTCGACCATGACTCTTTGGCTATCCTCGGGCCGGTCCGTCTGCGGGTATGGTGTGTGGACCCCCTATGTATTCGTGGCTCCATTGATGTCTTCCCTTAGGCTGGTGGCTTTCGGCTCAGGGTTTGGGCGGAGGGTGCTTCGGGGCCGGTATCGCCCCCACCTCCTCCCCCGCCCCCGGCCTCTGGCAATGACGACAGGAGCAAAGATGGGGATGGTTGCCCAGACGATTCTATGCATGGCACTGATCAGCGCTTTACCCAGTCGGAGTGGGACGGGCTCTCCCCTGAAGACCAGGATATGTTGAAGGAGAATGCTCCGGTCGGTCGGGAGGCAAATGATTCACTGGCGGACTTGGTTGGAAGGGATGTTGCTTCCGGTGGGGCCAAGGGTACACCTTTCTCGATGGTGTGCTCTAATCTTCCTGCCCGTCCTGCCTCTCCTTCCCTCTCTGGCATTGAAGATCTGCCCCCAGCTGGCCCCTTACACTACAAGAAATATGTCAACTTGTGACCACCACTATTGGTCACTGAATGGTCACAAATTTCCATTTGTAACCTTTTTGTGACCAAAAACATAAGGTCAAAAGATGGCCGTCATAAACTGACTATAGCGACCTTTCTTCTGGAATGGTCGTAGACGTTTATGACCAAAATATGTCTACTGTGGCATTTTGGTCACTAGCAACCTCCCCAGGCCACGTAGGCATCCAGCGTGGCAATCTGACGTGGCACAAGATTCAGCCCGGTCCAATTCGGTTTTCTACATGGGCCTAGCCCAACAATTCGGCCTTTTTACGGTATTTTTTTCCTGTGCTTTATTAGCTACATGGGTCTGGCCCAACAATTCAGCCTTATTAATTTCTTTGCATGTCCCTTTTTAACAGCAGATTTTCTTTTTGATCATGTATTTTTCTGGGCCATTTCTTTGCTGGGCCTCTCATGTTTTTTATATGTATCATGGGTCCACTAGTCAGATGGATCCCAGTTATCATGTTCTCATAAGTGGGTCCAAGTTGTCAGGTTCTAGCAAGTGGGTCCGACTTGTTAGGGTCATATTCCTCATTTCATTTTGATAGTAAATAAATAACCAATATTTAAATTGGCACTGACAAAAAACACATATAATACTTCAAATAACAACAGCCAGATTCAGTATAGAGCCAGATTCTGTATGGAGCTCCTGCTCTACAAATAACTCTACAAGTGGAGTAACTAATTTACAAGCTCTACAAGCACTATATTCTTCAAGATGGAGCTCCTTCGTTAGAATTACAAATAGGCACATGCACCTGCTCTTGCTCTTGCTCATAGTCAGGACGCCCTGTTACATGAATCAGCAAAGAAGAATCAGAAAACTGGAGCAAATATATTATGAAGAGACCATTCAATAAAAAGGACAAGTTCTTCAGAATGATAACACAAATTCAACTAGTACAATGCTTTTAGAAGTCACAAAAAATAACAATTACTACATGGCAGATGATCATGAAGAGTATAAACACATCTTAAATCTTACTTGTAAAAAGAGAATACATGCCTATCTCCAGCAATGTTATTATTATATAGAAAAAATCATAAACGGATCCCACAATAGTACAGTACAAGTGTGGGTAGAATTCAAAAGGTACAGCTACAAGTTAATAGATCAATAAAATACGGGACTTTTGCCAGTGCATGGTACTGAAGCCTGCAATCAGTATACTGTCATAACATTGCAGGAGTGCAAAACATAGATCTGGCATAGTTTACAACATAACAAACAAACTCCGACTAAGATGGGGGAAACAACCTAAACGAACCAGCTAAACGAACCAGGATGCAGCTTGGGGACTTGGTCGGGTAACACAACCGGCAGCAGCAGCAGGTCCAGCACGTCCTATACTAGAAGCAGCTCCCATGGCCTTGAATTCCTTTCCTTGACACAATACGAGCACACATCAATAGGAGATGGTGATAAGTTGTAGAAGAAGGAGTCCTCGAGCATCAGCAGGCAATAGAGTGGAAGAAGATGAAATCGAGAGGCGGGGCGAACCTTGCTGCTGCTGCTGCCGTTGTGTCCTTGAGATCGACCTCGCTGACCTTGACAATGTCTACCTGGTCCCAGATGCTCAAGATCTTGGTGCGAGCCTGGGTACATCACAAGTTGTGAGACATTTTCCCTCAAAGAAATAAAACATTGCAGTACAGAAACTTTCACACAAATTAACAGTTTAGTACAGAATCTGCAAAACAAATTGACAGATAAGAATTGGAACACTTTCTTATAAGTTATGCGCGCAGAGCACAAATTTATAACAATAAAACAGTCGAAACATCTAGCGCAAACAGATATGTGGTAGTTCTAGGTCAGAAATTATACTGTACATAGAAAGGAGCCCAAGCTCACCTGACATGCACAATTCTAAAATTACAGCAGTCTGACAGTACAAAACACCTAATAACATGCAAATATTTTCCATAAGTTTTACTAACCAGGACAAGAGCTGATCTATCTGTCACCAGCGGACACACTAAATTATTGTGCATCACACGGATTCTTGAAGTATCATACTTGGCCAAGCAATCTTGAACTGATCTAACCATAAGTTTTTGTATTATTTGTACCTATCAGGTTAATAAACTTAAGCAACCCGAGTAACTTAACAAGGAATCCAATGATAGTGCAAGTGCTGGAGTATGATGATATGCATGTCCAAATGAGATAATGCAACATTTCCTGCACATTCCAAGTGTGTTTGCCTCTTGCATCAATCAAGAGAAGGATGGCAAATTGAGATTGAATAAATCAAGACACTAAAAACAGATAGATGCAAAGGTCCATGTTATTTTTCTCCCACTCACAAGGCTAATCTTTTCACCAACGAGGCAGCAAAATAAGGAAGGCAAGATCCTGATGACCCAAGATGTATATCAACGAAGAGAGGGAAGGGCCTTCCATGGCGATGGCATGGTGCTCCTCCTTCATAGCAGCAGAAGCAGCACGTTCCATGGTGATAGACCTGCACAAACCAACCATACAGATCAGACCACAAACCAAAATAGGCAGTAAACATGTTCAAATCGGGATGAGAAAGAGATTGCAAAGGGAGAAAAAAGACATACCTGGCTGACCATGGCCATGGCCTCAACAGAGAGAGAGAGAGAGAGAGTGAGTGAGGGAAGTGCCTCCTCCTCCATGGTGCTCCTCCTTCACAGCCCGCCATGGTGCTCCTCCTCCATGGACAGCCTCAACCCGTCCCATGGTGATGACCTGCACAAACCAACAGCATGGATTAGACCAACAAATCCGGAAGAAGATGAGGGGATTGAGGAGGAGGGGCTAGGGTTTCGGGATGAGGATGGGCTTACCTACCTTGCCCGTCGTCGGAGATGCTGCGCGCTCGCCGGAGAGGACCGGACCAGCCGGTGTTGGAGGGGACCGAAACCCTAGGCCCTCTGCCGCTGCGCTGCGCTGCGTGGTTGGGGAGAGGAGAAGAGCTCCATCTCCGTCCCCATCCCCATCTCCATCTCCATGGCGGAGGTGCTGGCGCTGGCGGGAGCGGGGGGTGTTGCCGGCGGTCGCCATGGAATTGGACGGATCTGGCTGGATCTCTTGCCGGGGGGAGGAGTGGAGGGGATTGGATCTTGATTCCTTGCTGCTGTGGGCAATGGCGATTTGGGGGGAATAAATAGCAGTGGCAGCACGACGGGCGGGACGGAGGTAGGAGGCCAGCACCACCGCCGCGCTCCAGGAGGGCGCCAGCGCGGAGAGGGGAGGCGGCAAGGGAAGGCGAGGCGGCGAGGGGAGGCGGCGAGGGGAGGCGAGGCGGCGAGGGGAGACGAGGTGGCGAGGGGAGAGGAAGGCAGAGGTCGCCGGCGGGGCGAGGCTCGGTTTGAGGGAGTGGAGATCGGCGGCGGGGCCGGGTTTGGGGTTGCGAGGAAGGAGAGGATGGATCTGGGGGAGTGGCTGAGTGGGGGTGGCGGCGGGTGGGGATCTGGGGGGTCGAGGGGAGGGTGGGTGGGTGGGTTAGGGTTTTTGATTCTCGGGAGAAGCTCCACCGTTGGAGGAATGCGTGATGGATGGCTCAGATTGCGTTCAATTTGGTGATCCGCGTGAAAGCGGTTCCTCGCATCTCATTGGCCGGCTAAAACGCACTTGAATCTCAAAATTTTGGACCCAAAACTTTGAATTTTTTTAAACATAACAATGGCATAGTTTGTCAAAATGATCTTGTTTTTTTTCATAAATGTGCATCTTAGAATGGCAAACGATGCCATAGTTCGACGGCTTTCATTTTCTTTGCACAAAAAGATGATTTTCCATTTTTCGAGTGCATCAAAAGGTTTTTTTAGAAGCTACCAAATATTTGTTCCAAAATAGCGCAACTCCATTTTTCAAAAATATTAGACCACATTTCATGTAAAATTGACCAAATAGTTACATGTCAAAAGCTTTTGATCCACCTCTTATAAAAAAACAAATTTCACCCGTTCAGTAGGAAGTTGGGAAAATTTGAACAAAAATTTGTTCAACTGATTTCATATTGTGCACAAGGGTGCATATTGGAATGGCAAACAATGTTGCCTAAGGAAGTTTTCATTTATTTTGGACGAAAAAATCATTTTCCATTTTCAGAGTGCCCAAAATGAGTTTTTTTGTGAAAGACCTACCAAATAATTGTTGCAAATTTGGACCAAATGAATTTTATAAAATACTAGGCCATATTTAATGCACAATTGACCAAATAGTTGGGTGTCACAAGCTTTGATCCACCTCTGGTGAAAAAGACAAATTTCTGCCGATTCAGCTGGAAGTGGGTCAAATTTGAACTACAGCTGCCTCATAGTTTGCTCTATATTTTTTTCAAAAATCATTTTTAGGTACAAAAGTATCTATTTAATCAGAGAAACATCAAAAGTTTTCCAAGATTCAACCACTGGCTAGGAACGGTCAAGCCCGCCGTTTTGACCGCATTTTGAAACGGGCATAAAAAATTCAAAAAAAATCAAAAAATTGGAAAACCTTCGCATTGTGTCATTATATGTGACCAAGTTTCCAAGAAAAATAATAAACTTGTAATACGGAAATTATTTTAAAAAAGTGTTCTCAGAAATGAGCTATCATACGTGAAGATTCATGGCTTTCAAGCCAAATGATCAATCTTATGGCCACATTCATGGCATAGTTTGTTCAAATGATCTCATATTGTGCACAAGGGTGCATCTTGGAATTCCAAACAATGTTGCCTAAGGAAGTTTTCATTTTCTTTGCACCGAAAATTCATTTTCCATTTTTTGAGTGCCCAAAAGGAGGTTTTTTGTGAAGGACCTACCAAATAATTGTTGCAAAAATGGACCAAATCAATTTTATAAAATACTAGGACATATATAATGCACAATTGACCAAATGGTTGGGTGAAAAAAGTTTTGATCCACCTCTGGTGAAAAAGACAAATTGTCGTCGATTTAGTTGGAAACGGGTCAAATTTGAACTGTAGCTGCCTCATAGTTTGCTCTTTATTTTTCCAAAAATTATTTCTAGGTACATAAGTATCTATTTAATCAGAGAAACACCAAAAAAATTCCAAGATTCAACCACTAGCTAGGAACGGTCAAGCCCGCCGTTTTGACCGCATTTTGAAACGGGCATAAAAAATTCAAAAAAATTAAAAAATTGGAAAACCTTCGCATTGTGTCATTATATGTGACCAAGTTTCTAGGAAAAATAATAAACTTGTAATACGGTAATTATTTTAAAAAAGTGTTCTCAGAAATGAGCTATCATGTGTGAAGATTCATGTATTTCAACCCAAACGATCAATCTTATGGCCACATTCATGGCATAGTTTGTTCAAATGATCTCATATTGTGCACAAGGGTGCATCTTGGAATTCCAAACAATGTTGCCAAAGGGAGTTTTCATTTTCTTTGCACGGAAAATTCATTTTCCATTTTTCGAGTGCCCGAAATGAGATTTTTTTGTGAAGGACCTACCATATATTTGTTGCAAAATTGTATCAAATCATTTTTATAAAATACTAGGCCATATTTAATGCACAATTGACAAAATGGTTGGGTTTAAAAAGTTTTGATCCACCTCTGGTGAAAAAGACAAATTCCCGCCGATTCAGTTGGAAGCGGGTCAAATTTGAACTGCAGCTGCCTCATAGTTTGCTATTTATTTTTTACAAAAATCATTTCTAGGTACATAAGTATCTATTTAATCAGAGAAACACCAAAAAAATTCCAATATTCAACCACTAGCTAGGAACGGTCAAACCCGCCGTTTTGACCGCATTTTGAAACGGGCATAAAAAATTCAAAAAAAATCAAAAAATTGGAAAACCTTCGCATTGTGTGATTATATGTGAACAAGTTTCCAGGAAAAATAATAAAATTGTAATACAGTAATTATTTTAAAAAAGTGTTCTCAGAAATGAGCTATCAAGTGTGAAGATTCATGGCTTTCAAGCCAAATGATCAATCTTATGGCCACATTCATGGCATAGTTTGTTCAAATGATCTCATATTATGCACAAGGGTGCATATTGAAATAGCAAACAATGTTGCCTAAGGAAGTTTTCATTTTCTTTGGACAAAAAAACCATTTTCCATTTTTGAAGTGCCTGAAATGAGTTTTTTTTGTGAAGGACCTACCATATATTTGTTGCAAAATTGGACCTAATCAATTTTATAAAATACTAGGCCATATTTAATGCACAATTGACAAAATGGTTGGGTGTCAAAAATTTTGATCCACCTATGGTGAAAAAGACAAATTCTCGTCGATTCAGCTGGAAGCGGGTCAAATTTGAACTGCAGCTGCGTCATAGTTTGCTCTTTATTTTTTCCAAAAATCATTTCTAGGTACATAAGTATCTATTTAATCATAGAAACACCAAAAAAATTCCAAGATTCAACCACTAGCTAAGAACGGTCATTCCCGCCGTTTTGACCGCATTTTGAAACAGGCATAAAAAATTCAAAAAAATCAAAAAATTGGGAAACCTTCGCATTGTGTCATTATATGTGGCCAAGTTCCTAGGAAAAATACGGCAATTATTTTTAAAAAGTGTTCTAAAAAACGAGCTATCACGTGTGGAGATCAATGGCTTTCAAGCCAAATGATCAATCTTATGGCCACATTCATGGCATAATTTGTTCAAATGATCCCATATTGTGCACAAGGGTGTATATTGGAATGGCAAACAATGTTGCCTAAGGAAGTTTTCATTTTCTTTGGACGAAAAAACCATTTTCCATTTTTTGAGTGCCCAAAAGGAGGTTTTTTTGTGAAGGACCTCCCAAATAATTGTTGCAAAATTGGACCAAATCATTTTTATAAAATACTAGGCCATATTTAATGCACAATTGACAAAATTGTTGGGCGTCAAAAGTTTTCATCCACCTCTGGTGAAAAAGACAAATTCCCGCCGATTCAGTAGGAAGCGGGTCAAATTTGAACTACAGCTGCCTCATAGTTTACTATTTATTTTTTCCAAAATCATTTATAGTTACATAAGTACCTATTTAATCATAAATACATGGTTTGATGGCGATACGTCGAGGTTTGGGCGGTGGCCAAGGCCCCCAACTCTAGAGCGCGTAAACTCGCATGCCCGACGCGTGGTCACCACGTGACCGTGGCGTTGCCATGTGTTCTGGGCAGCCTAGGCATGTCTAGTGGGTTGGGCACTCCCCAGGTAGGTTCTAGGAAGAAAATTACAACATAAGATTCTCACGAGGAGACCGATCGATGCTCAAACATGAATTAGCAGCCAAGTGTTTGATTAGCGGTACGGGAAATGCACATGGCCAATGGGCATGAGTTTTTGCTGAGGATGATCATCGACTAAGAAGAATGTCTTCGCAAATTTTCAGATCAAAAGGAGGATCCTAGGTGGTACTTGCTTTGCAAAGTACCACACTAGAGAGAAATATGAATGTTGAAGCTGGGCTCAAAATAATGAATGGATTGAGCTGAAATTTGGTGGAGGATGGTTATTTGGGCATTGGAAAGCACCTTAGAAAATTGATACCATTTGGACATGCCAAAGTGGTACTTCCTTCACAATGCTCTTCTATGGACAGAAACTTGGGAAAACTAGTGAGAGAAATTGGATGAATGAAATGAGCTCGAATTTGGTGTAGGTAATTTCACACAGGAAACAGCTATGACCATGATTACGCCAAGCTATTTAGGTGAGACTATAGAATACTCAAGCTTCTCTCGAGGTAGAAACTTTGAAAATTTCCTGAGAAAGATTGACTAGGAAAATGGAGCTGAATATTATCATGTGGCAATGATTTGGGTATGGAAGAGTGCCCAAAGAGTTTGAGGTTAATAGGAGGGGTCTAGATAACACTTGCTTTGCAACGTGCCAATTTGGCCATAAAATATAAATTGAACCTGGGCTCACATAGATAATTTTCCTGAGCTGCAATTTGGAGGAGGGTGATAATTTGGGCATATGAAGAAACTGTATAAATTTAATGTCATTTGGATATATAAAAAAGGTACTTCCTTCACAATGCTTCTAGGTGGACAAAAACTTTGGAAATTTGCCGAGGAAGATTTGCTAGGCAAGTGGAGCTGAATTTTGTCATGCGGTAATGATTTGGATAGGAAAGAGTGCCTAAATATTCCGAGGGCAATCAAGAATATATAAATAGCACTTCCTTCATAAAGTGTTGTCGTGAACAGAATAGGAAAATGAATATTGTTGAATTAGTTTTGAACTAGGCAAGGAAGGATTTTTACATATTTGATGAAGATATGACCCAAAGAATTTATGAGATTTTTTTTGGAATTTTGGGAATGACAGAAATATATGTTGCTTCACAACCTAGGGCAAAAACTGCCACATGGACATGACACATAGGCAAAACTGATGAGGTGGCGCCTAGTCATAGCAACCCACCACAATTTACAAGGTTATGACCATCTATATTGGTCATGATCAGCTAGAAATAAGGCAGCAGACCAGTGCTATCTGCTTTATGACCATTTCGTGTAAGGAAATTACGACCTTTCTGACCAAAATGGTCGTTATAGTTTAGGTTTTGGAGCCCCCCGAACAACTTTTGACCAATTGGTCTGAAATGGTCATAGATCTATGACCAATTCTTCCAGGGTCACTAACAGAAGGTCACAAGTTGACATATTTCTTGTAGTGTTAGCCTCCAAGAAGAAGAAGAAGTCGTCGGTCAAGAAATACTCTGCTAAGAGCAGGGCATCTGGTGATTCAAGGCAGTCTACGGCTGGGCTCTGTCGCAAGCTCGATGCTGACTTGGGTACGGCCTCGGGCCGGTCTTCTGCTGTGGCGTCTCCCCGCCGTGTTCGCCCTGTGCCAGTGCGTTCGCCCGCTTCCACGGCTTGTAAAAGTGGCCGTGTCTCCAACAGCGGAGAGAGGGTGGCTGATCGGGCTGCTCGGCGCGCTGTGGCTCGAGATCTGCCTCCTTCAGGTTCGCGCCTAGACCCCTCCTCCTCTCTCCTCAATGTTCATTCTCCTGTTCGTTTAGTGCTGTCGTCTCAATCTGATGAACATCTGCTTAGTATATAAGATGATGTGGGCATTTGCTTAGACGCTAGTTTGGGCTCTCCCTCTTCTCTACTTGGTGTTATTAGGGCTAATGAATTAGCTCAGACTGACATTGCAAAAGCCAAGGAGGCTGGGGTGGGACTGAGTGCCCCACTGGTTGTGGCTGGTGGGGATGAGGGGGGAGATGACAGGAGTCAGGCTTCCCCGGCTGTATCTAAACACGGGGCTGGGAAACGTGCTAAATCCTGCAAGGCTCCAAGCAGGTCGAGTCTTAGAATCAAAAACCTTTCCTTCAGATGAAGGCCCTATTTTGGAACATAAGAGGTTTCGGTGCTAGGGGCGCAGGGACCAGCTTAAAGACTTGGTTCGTTCTGAAAATGTTGATTTTATTGGCCTTGTCGAGACTCTCAAACCCTCCTTCTCCCCTAGTGAACTCTCGGTCGTTGCTGGGATAGATAGATTCAATTGGAATTTTGTGGCCCCTCATGGTCACTCGGGTGGTCTTCTTCTTGGCAACAAAAAAGATGTTTTTGATTTTGTCGCTTTTGATCATGGCATTTTTTGGGCTAGCACGGTGGTCTCTCATCGATCCCTTAATTCTTTACTTGAAATCATGGTGGTTTATGGTCCGGCTGATCATTCTATGTCTTATATCTTTCTGGATGAACTTAGTAATAAAATCGATTCTTGTCAGCTGCCACTCTTGATTGGGGGCGATTTCAACTTGATGCGATACCCGTCGGATAAGAGTTCCTCTAATTTTTCATGGCCACTAGCCGATGCTTTCAATGCTTTCATTAGGGACACGGCTATCCACGAAATCCCTAGGGTTGGGGCCTATTTCACCTGGACGAATCGCCAAACCTCTCCCAAACGTTCTGTCCTTGATCGGGTTTTCGTGTGTCCTAGTTGGGACTCGCTGTTTCCCCGTGTCAGCCTCAGAGCACTAGCTATAGTGGGATCTGATCACTCCCCCCTGATTCTTGATGATGGTACTCGCTCGGTTGCCTTCCCGAGGTTTCAGTTCGATGCTTCGTGGCTCCAAGTGGAGGGTTTTGCCGACTTGATTGCGCAAAAGATTTTGGTTTTCCTGTCTTCTAACCGCCGATCTTTTGGCCCGATGGACGATTGGCATCAATGCTCCTATTTTCTTCGTAGATTCCTTAGAGGTTGGTCTAAAAACCATTATGCTGAGTCAAGGCGGGACAAAGCTAGGCTGGCTGCTCAAATTGAGGTGCTTGATGCTCGTGCGGATAATCCAGGCCTATCCGCGGCCGAATGGCAGATCCGCTACGGTCTTGAAGAGGCTCGTTTGGGTATTCATCGTCAGGAGGAAGTATATTGGAAGCAAAGAGGCACTATTAACTGGACCTTAAAGGGTGACTCACCCACGGCCTATTTCTTTGCCATTGCAAATGGTAGACGTCGGAGATGCCTGATTGATAGTCTCCTTATCGAGGGCGTCAGGGTCTCTAATCAGTCTGTGATTATGCGCCACGTGGTCCACTTCTTTTCTAACCTCTTATCTGCTAAACCTGAGTTGGGTTTTAGGTTGACGCCATCCTTTTGGTTTCCCCTCGAACAAGTGTCGAGTTCTGAAAATGAGATTCTGATGATTCCCCCTTCTGAAGAGGAGATTTTCGAAGCGATTCGATCTGCCAACTCTAATGCGACTTTCGGGCCTGACGGATTCTCCATTCCTTTCTTTCGGCAATTCTGGCCTCAGTTAAAAGGCCTCATTTAGGCTATTACACAAGGTTTTTGGCTGGGAACTATTGACATCTCTAGACTGAATTACGCGGTACTCACTCTCATCCCTAAGGTCAAAGGTGTTGACTTGATTTCCCAGTTTAGGCCCATTGCTTTAATTAACAACTTTGTGAAGATTCCGGCTAAGGGTTGGCAACTAGGGTTTCTCCGATCGCCCATCGTGTCATTAGTCCTTTTCAATCTGCGTTCATGAAGGGGAGATTTATTTTGGATGGGGTGCTTTGCTTGCATGAGATAGTCCATGACCTGCGGACCAAGGGCACTAAGGCTGTGGTTCTTAAGTTTGACTTCGAAAAGGCCTATGACTCGGTGAGTTGGAATTTCCTTCGCCAAGTTCTTCTTGCTAAGGGCTTTGAGGGAGCGGTGGTTCACCGTCTTATGCAGCTTGTCTCGGGTGGGCACACGGCTGTGGCGGTGAATGGTCAGATTAGTAATTTCTTTGCTAATGGTAGGGGCCTTAGACAAGGGGATCTGGCGTCCCCGTTGCTCTTTAATTTCGTTGCGGATGCGCTCTCTCATATCCTTTCTCGAGCAGCTACTGCTAGGCACATTACGCCTGTTAGTTCTCACCTTATCCCCAATGGCATCACTCACCTTCAATACGCGGACGACACCATTATTATGGTTGAACTTAATGAGGACAGCCTCACGAACCTGAAATTTCTCCTCTTATGCTTTGAAGCGCTTTCGGGTCTTAAAATCAACTTTTCAAAGAGCAAAGTTATTGTGAATGGGGTGCTTGATACGGAAGCTCAGAGAGTGGCTCATCTTCTCAATTGTTCTCTAGGGTATTATCCTCTCAAATACCTGGGCTTACCAATCTCCCCTCTCAAGCTCTTGGCTAAAGATTTTGCCCCGACAGTGACTAAAGTAGGCAATAGAGTTTTGCCGTGGAGAGGCCGTTATAATTCCCAGGCGGGCAAGGTTGCCCTTACTAATGCGTGCCTCTCCTCCCTTCCAATGTTTCTAATGGGCTTCTATCTCTTGTCCGGAGGGATTCACGCTGGTTTCGACAAGCATAGGGGTGCTTTCTATTGGAACTCCTCTGATAATAAGCGCAAATATAGGATGGTTAAGTGGGACCTGATTTGCAGACCTAAGAGCATGGGGGTCCTAGGCATCATTAATACTTTGGTCATGAACAAGTGCCTCATGATAAAATGGTGGTGGAAGATTATGTTCCTCGAGGAGCATTCCACCTGGCTATCTCTTCTCAAAGCTAAGTACTTCCCCTCCTCGAGCCCTATGTTCGCCTCCTCCTCTGGTGGCTCTCAGTTTTGGCGCCAGCTCGTTAAAGTTCGACCGATCTTCCAATCCCTTGCTAAATTTGTAGTTCGGAATGGTAAATCCACTCGTTTTTGGTTACACTGGTGGGTAGGGGATACCACGCTTGCGGTGGCCTACCCGACCCTGTTCTTGTATTGCGCTGATCCCAAGATCTCTATCTCTGAGCTCTCGGCTCACGACAGGGTCCTTGATTTCCGGCGTTCTCTTTCTCCTGTGGAGTTGAATGATTGGCAACGTCTTACTGTCTGCTTCCCCTTGCTCTCGGAGGAAGATGAGTCGGTGGTCTGGCCTCACACTGCCTCGAGGCGTTTCTCAGTTAAATCTGCCTACTCCAAACTTATCTCGGGTGCCCGCACAGCTAAATTCAAGGATATTTGGCCAGCTCGTATTCCTCCTAAGATAAAAATTTTCCTGTGGCAAGCTTTCCGGCGAAACCTTCCTGCGGTCGATCAAATTAGGAAGAGGAATGGGCCGGGCTCTGATAGATGTGCGCTTTGTGGGGCTCTTGAAAACACCGAGCATATATTTTTCCATTGCTCTTTGGCTAAATTCCTCTGGAGTTGCATTAGACTTTGGCTTCATGTTAATTGGCATCCATCCTCTTTCGAGGATTTGCGGCGTTGTGTTAATACTTTAGCAGGCCGGACTAAGAGGGTATTCTGGGTTGGCTGGGTAGCGATCTGTTGGTCGCTGTGGACTACTAGAAACAAGTTCACTATCGAACACATTTTCCCGGCTAACCCTGTGAATTGCTTATTTAAAGCCAATGTCTTTTAGCAGCAGTGGAGATCATTGACTAAGGAAGGGGACCTAGAGGCTTTCGACGACATGTTATCTAAGATGAGATCTACGGCGTCTTCCCTGTTGCAGCGCTCTAGGAGGATGGCTTAATTTCCAGTTCTTTTGGACTCTTTGCTGGCCTGTGTGCCATGTTTGGTTGGTTTCCATGTACTCGCACTTCTTAACTCTGTTCTGCTCGGCTTATGTGTTGTTCTGGGGGCTGTGATGTGACTCTGCCTGGTGGCTTTATTTATAAAGTCGGGCGCATGCCTTTTATCTTAAAAAAAGCATTGACTGACCTATAACTTGATAAATGGAAAACAACCAAGTGTGTAGGTTTTTCAAATGCATATTCAAGCATCACCCCATCATTTTTTTCCGAAAAGGAATCTTAAACAGTAGTATGACAACTCCAAAAATAAATTTGCTAACCGGCGAAAAATAAGGAAAGATGACTAAATATCTATCCTATTATTGGACCGTCTGATACGTCCATTTTGCATCATGCTTTTATATCAATATTTATTGCATTATGGGTTGTTATTACACATTATATATGAATACTTATGGCTATTCTCTCTTATTTTACAAAGTTTACCATGAAGAGGGGGAATGTCGGCAGCTGGAATTCTGGTTGGAAAAGGAGCAAACGTTGGAAACCTATTCTGCACAGCTCCAAAAGTCCTGAAACTCCACGAAACAACTTTTTGGAATTTATAAGAATTTCTGAGTGAAAGAAATAGGTCAGGGGGCCCACACCCTGTCTAGGAGACAGGGGGCGCATCCCCTATCTCCTGGGCCCCCTGGTGGGCCTCCGGCGTCCATCTTCTGCTATATCATCACTTTTACCCTGGAAAAAATCGTGGGCAAGCTTACGGGACGAAACTCCGCCGCTACGAGGCGGAACCTTGGCGGAATCAATCTAGGGCTCTGGCGGAGCTGTTCTGCCGGGGACACTTCCCTCCGGGAGGGGGAAATCATCATCAACGTCATCACCAACGATCCTCTCATCGGGAGGGGATCAATCTCCATCAACATCTTCACCAGCACCATCTCCTCTCAAAACCCTAGTTCATCTCTTGTATCCAATCTTGTATCAAAACCACAAATTGGTACCTGTGGGTTGCTAGTAGTGTTGATTACTCCTTGTAGTTGATGCTAATTGGTTTACTTGGTGGAAGATCGTATGTTCAGATCTTTTATGCATATTATTACCCCTCTGACTATGAACATGAATATGCTTTTGTGAGTAGTTACGTTTGTTCCTGAGGACATGGGTAAAGTCTTGCTATTAGTAGTCATGTGAATTTGGTATTCCTTCGATATTTTGATGAGATGTATGTTGTCTTTTCCTCTAGTGGTGTTATGTGAACGTCGACTACATGACACTTCACCATTATTTGGGCCTAGAGGAAGGCATGGGGAAGTAATAATTAGATGATGGGTTGCTAGAGTGACAGAAGCTTAAACCCTAGTTTATGTGTTGCTTCGTTAGGGGCTGATATGGACCCATATGTTTAATGTTGTGGTTAGGTTTACCTTAATACTTCTTATTGTAGTTGTGGATGCTTGCAATAGGGGTTAATCATAAGTGGGATGCTTGTCCAAGTTAGGGCAGTACCCAAGTACCGGTCCACCCACATATCAAATTATCAAAGTACCAAACGTGAATCTTATAAACGTGATGAAAACTAGCTTGACGATAATTCCCAATGTGTCCTCGGGAGCTCCTTCCTCATTATTAGAAATTGTCCAGGATTATCCTTTGCTACATAAAGGATTGGGCCACCTTGCTGCACTTTATTTACTTGTTGCTCGTTACTATTTATCCTATCACAAAACTATCTATTACCTACAATTTCAGTGCTTGCAGAGAAAACCTTACTGAAAACCGCTTATCATTTCCTTCTGCTCCTCGTTGGGTTCGACACTCTTACTTATCGAAAAGACTACGATAGATCCCCTATACTTGTGGGTCATCAAGACTCTTTTCTGGCGCCGTTGCCGGGGAGTGAAGCGCTTTTGGTGAGTGGAACTTGGTAAGGAAACATTTATATAGTGTGCTGAAATTTTCTGTTACTTGTCACTATGGAAGCTAATCCTTTGAGGGGCTTGTTTGGGGTATCTTCACCCCAACCAGAAGAGCAAAGAGTTGCTCCTCAACCTATTGAACTTTATGAAAATATTTACTTTGAGATTCCTTCGGGTATGATAGAAAAACTGCTAGCTAATCCATTTGCAGGAGATGGAACATTGCATCCCGATTTACACCTTATCTTTGTGGATGAAGTTTGTGGATTATTTAAGCTTGCAGGTATTCCCGATGATGTTGTCAAAAGGAAGGTCTTCCCTTTATCTTTGAAGGGAGATGCATTGACATCGTATAGGCTATGTGATGATACGAGATCTTGGAATTATAAGCGATTGAAGTTGGAATTTCACCAGAAGTTCTATCCTCTGCATCTTGTTCATCGTGATCGTAATTACATATATAATTTCTGGCCTCGCGAAGGAGAAAGCATCGCTCAAGCTTGGGGGAGGCTTAAGTCAATGTTATATTCATGCCCCAATCATGAGCTCTCTCGGGAAATGATTATTCACAACTTTTATGCTCGGCTTTCTCTTGATAATCGCAACCTGCTCGATACTTCTGGTGTTGGTTCTTATATGCTGAAGACTATTGATTTCAAATGGGACTTATTGGAAAGAATTAAACACAACTCTGAAGATTGGGGTTCCGACGATGGTAAGGAGTCAGGTATGACACCTAAGTTCGATTGTGTTAAATCTTTTATGAATACCGATGTTTTTCGTGGATTTAGCGCTAAGTATGGACTTGACTCTGAGATAGTAGCTACTTTTTGTGTATCTTTTGCTACTCATGTTGATCTCCCTAAAGAGAAGTGGTTTAAATATAATCCTCCTGTTGAAGCGAAAGTAGTTGCACCTATTACAGTCGAAGAAAAGACTATTACCTATAGTGATCCTATTGTTCCTACTGCTTATGTTGAAAAACCTCCTTTTCCTGTTAGGATAAAAGATCATGCTAAAGCTTTGATTGTTGTTCGTAAGAGTAATACTAGGACTTATACACCTCCTGAGCAAATTAATGTTGAACCTAGTATTGCTATGGTTAAAGATCTCTTGGATGAGGACTTAGATGGGCATGTTATTTCTTTCTTGGGTGAGCCTGCTAATATTGCTAGACCCGATACTAAGACACGTAGACCTGTTGTAGGCATGCCTGTTATTTCTGTTAAAATAGGAGATCATTGTTATCATGGCTTATGTGATACGGGTGCTAGTGCTAGTGCGATACCTTATGATTTTTATAAATAAATTATGCATGACATTGCACCCATTGAATTAGAATACATTGATGTTACTATTAAGCTTGCTAATAGGGATACCATTAAACCTATTGGGATTGCTAGAGATGTTGAAGTTTTGTGTGGGAAGGTTAAATACCCTACTGATTTTCTTGTTCTTGGTTCCCCACAAGATGATTTTTGTCCCATTATTTTCGGTAGACCCTTCTTGAATACTGCTAGTGCTACGATTAATTGCAAAAAGAATATTGTTACTGTTGGCATAGATGGGATGTCTCATGAGTTTAATTTCGCTAAGTTTAGTAGACAACACCGTGAAAGGGAACCACCTAGTAAGGATGAAATTATTGGCCTTGCTTCCATTGTTGTTCCTCCAACTGATCCGTTAGAACAATATTTGCTAGACCATGAAAACGATATGTTTATGAAGGAAAGGGAAGAAATAGATGAAGTGTTCCTTAAACAGGAACCTATGCTGAAACATAACCTTCCCGTTGAAATTCTTGGGGATCCCCCTCCACCCAAGGGTGATCCCGTGTTTCAACTCAAACCATTACCTGATAATCTTAAGTATGCTTATCTTGATGAAAAAAATATCCTGTTATTATTAGTGCTAACCTTTCAGAGAAAGAAGAAGAAAGATTATTGAAAACTCTGAAGAAGCACCGAGCAGCTATCGGATATACTCTGGATGATCTTAAGGGCATTAGTCCCACATTATGTCAACACAAAATTTCAGTGGAGAAAGATGTGTTGGGGAACGTAGCATAAATTCAAAATTTTCCTACGTGTCACGAAGATCTATCTATGGAGTCATCTAGCAACGAGGGAGGAGTGGATCTACATACCCTTGTAGATCGCGCGCGGAAGCGTTCAAGAGAACGGGGTTGATGGAGTCGTACTCGTCGTGATCCAAATCCCGATGATCCTAGCGCCGAACGGACGGCACCTCCGCGTTCAACACACGTACGGAGCGGAGACGTCTCCCACGCCTTGATCCAGCAAGGAGGAGGGAGAGGTTGATGGAGATCCAACAGCACGACGGCGTGGTGGAAGTAGCGGGATTCCAACAGGGCTTCGCTAAGCGCTGCGGGAGGAGGGAGATGTGTCACGGGAGGGAGAGGGAGGCGCCAGGCCTTTAGGTATGGTTGCTCCTCCTTTTCCCCACTATATATAGGGCCAAGGGAGAGGGGGGAGGCACAGCCCTTGCCCCTTCCTCCAAGGAAGGGTGCGGCCAAGGGGGGGAGGAGTCCATCCTCCCCAAGGCACCTCGGAGGTGCCTTCCCCTTTTAGGACTCTCCCCTTTTTCTCTTCTCTTGGCGCATGGGCCTCTTGGGGCTGGTGCCCTTGGCCCATATAGGCCAAGGCGCACCCCCTACAGCCCATGTGCCCCCCCGGGGCAGGTGGCCCCACCCGGTGGACCCCCGGGACCCTTCCGGTGGTCCCGGTACAATACCGATGACCCCGAAACTTGTCCCGATAGCCGAAATAGCACTTCCTATATATAATTCTTTACCTCCGGACCATTCCGGAACTCCTCGTGACGTCCGGGATCTCATCCGGGACTCCGAACAACTTTCGGGTTACCGCATACTAATATCTCTATAACCCTAGCGTCACCGAACCTTAAGTGTGTAGACCCTACGGGTTCGGGAGACATGCAGACATGACCGGGACGTTCTCCGGTCAATAACCAACAGCGGGATCTGGATACCCATGTTGGCTCCCACATGTTCCACGATGATCTCATCGGATGAACCACGATGTCATGGACTTAATCAATCCCGTATACAATTCCCTTTGTCTAGCGGTACGATACTTGCCCGAGATTCGATCGTCGGTATCCCGATACCTTGTTCAATCTCGTTACCGGCAAGTCTCTTTACTCGTTCCGTAACACATCATCCCGTGATCAACTCCTTGATCACATTGTGCACATTATGATGATGTCCTACCGAGTGGGCCCAGAGATACCTCTCCGTCACACGGAGTGACAAATCCCAGTCTTGATTCGTGCCAACCCAACAGACACTTTCGGAGATACCTGTAGTGTACCTTTATAGCCACCCAGTTACGTTGTGACGTTTGGCACACCCAAAGCATTCCTATGGTATCCGGGAGTTGCACAATCTCATGGTCTAAGGAAATGATACTTGACATTAGAAAAGCTTTAGCATACGAACTACACGATCTTGTGCTATGCTTAGGATTGGGTCTTGTCCATCACATCATTCTCCTAATGATGTGATCCCGTTATCAACGACATCCAATGTCCATGGTCAGGAAACCGTAACCATCTATTGATCAACGAGCTAGTCAACTAGAGGCTTACTAGGGACATGGTGTTGTCTATGTATCCACACATGTATCTGAGTTTCCTATCAATACAATTCTAGCATGGATAATAAACGATTATCATGAACAAGGAAATATAATAATAACTTATTTATTATTGCCTCTAGGGAATATTTCCAACAGTCTCCCACTTGCACTAGAGTCAATAATCTAGTTCACATCGCCATGTGATTAACACTCATAGGTCACATCGCCATGTGACAAACATCCAAAGAGTTTACTAGAGTCAATAATCTAGTTCACATCGCTATGTGATTAACACTCAATGAGTTCTGGGTTTGATCATGTTGCTTGTGAGAGAGGTTTTAGTCAACGGGTCTGAACCTTTCAGATCCGTGTGCGCTTTACAAATCTCTATGTCATCTCCTAGATGTAGCTACCACGTTCTATTTGGAGCTATTCCAAATAACTGTTCTACTTGGAGCTATTCTAAATTGTTGCTCCATTATACATATCCGGCATCTCTACTTAGAGCTATCCGGATAGGTGTTAAGCTTGCATCGACGTAACTCTTTACGTCGAACTCTTTATCACCTCCATAATCGAGAAAATTCCTTAGTCCATTAGTTACTAAGGATAACTTTGACCGCTGTCCTGTGATCCATTCTTGGATCACTCTTGTACCCCTTGACTGACTCATGGCAAGGCACACTTCAGGTGCGGTACACAGCATAGCATACTGTAGATCCTACGTCTTAAGAATAGGGGACGACCTTCGTCCTTTCTCTCTATTCTACCGTGGTCGAGCTTTAAGTCTTCACTTCATACCTTACAACTCAGGCAAGAACTCCTTCTTTGACTGATCCATCTTGAACACCTTCAAGATCATGTCAAGGTATGTGCTCATTTGAAAGTACCATTAAGCGTTTTGATCTATCCTTATAGATCTTGATGCTCAACGTTCAAGTAGCTTAATCCGGGCTTTCCATTGAAAAATACTTTCCAAATAACCCTATATGCTTTCCAGAAATTCTACGTCATTTCTGATCAACAATATGTCAACATATACTTATCAGAAATTCTATAGTGCTCCCACTCACTTCTTTGGAAATACAAGTTTCTCATAAACTTTGAATACACCCAAAATCTTTGATCATCATCAAAGCATACATTCCAACTCCGAGATGCTTACTCCAGTCCTTAGAAGGATTGCTGGAGCTTTGCATACTTATTAGCATCTTTCAGGATTGACAAAACCTTCCGGTTGTATCACATACAACCTTTCCTCAAAAAAAACGTCGAGGAAACAATGTTTTGACATCCTATCTGCAAGATTTCATAAATAATGCAGTAATCGCTAATATAATTCCAACAGACTCTTATCATCGCTACGAGTGAGAAAGTCTCATCGCAGTCAACTCCTTGAACTTGTCGGGAAACTTCTTAATGACAAGTCGAGCTTTCTTAATGGTGACATTTACCATCATTGTCCGTCTTCCTTTTAAAATCCATCTGCACTCAACAGCCTTACGACCATCGAGCTGTTCTGCCAAAGTCTACACTTTGTTTTCATACATGGATCCTCTCTCGGATTTTATGGCCTCGAGCCATTTATCGGAATCCGGTCCCACCATCGCTTCTCCATAGCTCGTAGGTTCATTGTTGTCTAGCAACATGACTTCCAAGACAGGATTACGTACCACTCTAAAGTAGTACGCATCCTTGTCATCCTACGAGGTTTGGTAGTGACTTGATCTGAAGTCTCATGATCACTATCATAAGCTTCCACTTCAATTGGTGTAGGTGCCACAGGAACAACTTCCTGTGCCCTGCCACACACTAGTTGAAGAGACGGTTCAATAACCTCATCAAGTCTCCACCATCCTTCCACTCAATTCTTTCAAGAGAAACTTTTCCTCGAGAAAGGACCCGATTCTAGAAACAATCCCTTATTGCTTTCGGATCTGAGACAGGAGGTATACCCAACTGTTTTGGGTGTCTTATGAAGATGCATTTATCCGCTTTGGGTTCGAGCTTATCAACCTGAAAACTTTTTCACATAAGCGTCGCAGCCCCAAACTTTTAAGAAATGACAGCTTAGGTTTCTCTAAACCATAGTTCGTATGGTGTCATCTCATCGGAATTACGTGGTGCCCTATTTAAAGTGAATGTGGTTGTCTCTAATGCCTAACCCATAAACTATCGTGGTAATTTGATAAGAGACATCATGGTATGCATCATATCCAATAGGGTGCAGTTATGATGTTTGGACACACCATCACACTATGGTGTTCCAGGCTGTATTAGTTGTGAAACAATTTCCACAATGTCTTAATTATGTGCCAAACTTGTAACTCAGATATTCATCTCTATGATCATATCATAGATCTTTTATCCTCTTGCCACGATGATCTTTCAACTTCACCCTGAAATTACTTGAACCTTTCAATAATTCAGACTCGTGATTCATCAAGTAAATATACTCAACATCTACTCAAATCATCTGTGAAGTAAGAACATAACGATATCCACTACATGCCTCAGCACTCATTGGACTGCACACATCAAAAATGTATTACTTCCAACAAGTTGCTTTCTTGTTCCATTTTACTGAAAACGAGGCTTTCAGTCATCTTGCCCATGTGGTATGATTTTCATGTCTCAAGTGATTCAAAATCAAGTGAGTCCAAACGGTCCATTTGCATGGAGTTTCTTCATGCATATACACCAATAGACATGGTTCGCATGTCTCAAACTTTTCAAAAATGAGTGAGCCCAAAGATCCATCAACATGGAGCTTCTTCATGCGTTTTATGCCAATATGACTTACGTGGCAGTGCCACAAGTAGGTGGTACTATCATTACTATCTTTCGGCATGAACATGTGTATCACTACGATCGAGATTCAATAAACCATTCATTTTAGGTGTAAGACCATTGAAGGTATTATTCAAACAAACAGAGTAGCCATTATTCTCCTTAAATGAATAACCGTATCACGATAGACATAATCCAATCATGTCTATGCTCAACGCAAACACCAAATAACAATTATTTAGGTTTTAATACCAATCTCGATGGTAGAGGGAGCGTGCGATGCTTGATCATATCAACCTTGGAAACACTTCCAACACATATCGTCAGCTCACCTTTAGCTAGTCTCCGTTTATTCCGTAGCTTTTATTTCGAGTTACTAACACTTAGCAACCGAACCGGTATCTAATACCCTGGTGCTACTAGGAGTACTAGTAAAGTACACATCAACACAATGTATATCCAATATACTTCTATCGACCTTGCCAACCTTCTCATCTACCAAGTATCTAGGGTAATTCTGCTCCAGTGGTTGTTCCCCTTATTACAGAAGCACTTAGTCTCGGGTTTGGGTTCAACCTTGGGTTTCTTCACTAGAGCAGCAGCTAAATTGCCGTTTCATGAAGTATCCCTTCGTGTCCTTGCCCTGCTTGAAACTAGTGGTTTCACCAACCATCAACAATTGATGCTCCTTCTTGATTTCTACTTTTGTGGTGTCAAACATCGAGAATATCTCAAGGATCATCATATATGTCCCTGATATATTATAGTTCATCACGAAGCTCTAGCAGCTTGGTGGTAATGACTTCGAAGAAACATCACTATCTTATCTGGAAGATCAACTCCCACTTGATTCAAATGATTGTTGTACTCAGACAATCTGAGCACTAGCTCAACAATTGAGCTTTTCTCCTCAGTTTGTAGGCTGAGAAAATCGTCGGAGGTCTTATACCTCTTGACGTGGGCACGAGCCTGAAATCCCAATTTCATCCCTCAAAACATCTCATATGTTTCGCGACGTTTCAAAACCCGTCTTCAGTGCCTCAACTCTAAACCGTTTAACTGAACTATCACATAGTTATCAAAATGTGTATGTCAGATGTTCGCAACATCCACAGACGACGTTCGACGTTTAGCACACAGAGCGGTGCATTAAGGACATAAGCCTTCTATGAAGCAGTGAGGACAATCCTCAGTTTACGGACCTAGTCCGCATAGTTGCTACTATCAACTTTCAACTAAATTTTCTCTAGGAACATATCTAAACAGTAGAACTGAAGCGCGAGCTACGACATAATTTGCGAAGACCTTTTGACTATGTTCAGGATAATTAAGTTCATCTTATGAACTCCCACTCAGATAGACATCCCTCTAGTCATCTAAGTGATTACATGATCCGAGTCAACTAGGCCGTGTCCGATCATCACGTGAGACGGACTAGTCAACGTCGGTGAACATCTTCATGTTGATCGTATCTACCATACGACTCATGCTCGACCTTTCGGTCTTCTGTGTTCCGAGGCCATGTCTGTACACATGCTAGGCTCGTCAAGTCAACCTAAGTGTTTTGCGTGTGTAAATCTATCTTACACCCGTTGTATGTGAACGTAAGAATCTAACACCCGATCATCACGTGGTGCTTCGAAACAACGAACTGTCGCAACGGTGCACAGTTAGGGGGAACACTTTCTTGAAATTATTATGAGGGATCATCTTATTTACTACCGTCGTTCTAAGTAAACAAGATGCATAAACATGATAAACATCACATGCAATCAAATAATAGTGACATGATATGGCCAATATCATATAGCTCCTTTGATCTCCATCTTGGGGCTCCATGATCATCTTGTCACCGTCATGACACCATGATCTCCATCATCATGATCTCCATCATCGTGTCTCCATGAAGTTGTCACGTCATCTATTACTTCTACTACTACAGCTAACGGTTATCAATAAAGTAAAGTAATTACATGACGTTTATGTTGACACGCAGGTCATAAATAAATTAAGACAACTCCTATGGCTCCTGCCGGTTGTCATACTCATCGACATGCAAGTCGTGATTCCTATTACAAGAACATGATCAATCTCATACATCACATATATCATTCATCACATCCTTTTGGCCATATCACATCACATAGCATACCCTGCAAAAACAAGTTAGACGTCCTCTAATTGTTGTTTGCATGTTTTACGTGGCTGCTATGGGTTTCTAGCAAGAACGTTTCTTACCTACGCAGAAACCACAACGTGATATGCCAATTGCTATTTACCCTTCATAAGGACCCTTTTCATCGAATCCGATCTGACTAAAGTAGGAGAGACAGACACCCGCTAGCCACCTTATGCAACTAGTGCATGTCAGTCGGTGGAACCAGTCTCACGTAAGAGTACGTGTAAGGTCGGTCCGGGCCGCTTCATCCCACAATGCCACTGAATCAAGATTGGACTAGTAACGGTAAGCATATTGAACAAAATCAATGCCCACAACTACTTTGTGTTCTACTCGTGCATAGAAACTATGCATAGACCTATCTCTGATACCACTGTTGGGGAACGTAGCATAAATTCAAAATTTTCCTACGTGTCACCAAGATCTATCTATGGAGTCATCTAGCAACGAGGGAGGAGTGGATCTACATACCCTTGTAGATCGCACGCGGAAGCGTTCAAGAGAACGGGGTTGATGGAGTCGTACTCGTCGTGATCCAAATCACCGATGATCCTAGCGCCGAACGGACGGCACCTCCGCGTTCAACACACGTACGGAGCGGAGACGTCTCCCACGCCTTGATCCAGCAAGGAGGAGGGAGAGGTTGATGGAGATCCAACAGCACGACGGCATGGTGGAAGTAGCGGGATTCCAACAGGGCTTCGCTAAGCGCTGCGGGAGGAGGGAGATGTGTCACGGGAGGGAGAGGGAGGCGCCAGGCCTTAGGTTTGGTTGCCCTCCCTTCCCCCCACTATATATAGGGCCAAGGGAGAGGGGGAGGGCGCAGCCTTGCCCCTTCCTCCAAGGAAGGGTGCGGCCAAGGGGGGGAGGAGTCCATCCTCCCCACGGCACCTCGGAGGTGCCTTCCCCCTTTAGGACTCTCCCCTCCTCTTGTCCCTTTGGTGCATGGGCCTCTAGGGGCTGGTGCCCTTGGCCCATGTAGGCCAAGGCGCACCCCCTACAGCCCATGTGGCCCCCCGGGGCAGGTGGCCCCACCCGGTGGACCCCCGGGACCCTTCCGGTGGTCCCGGTACAATACCGATGACCCCGAAACTTGTCCCGATGGCCGAAATAGCACTTCCTATATATAATTCTTTACCTCCGGACCATTCCGGAACTCCTCGTGACGTCCGGGATCTCATCCGGGACTCCGAACAACTTTCGGGTTACCGCATACTAATATCTCTATAACCCTAGCGTCACCGAACCTTAAGTGTGTAGACCCTACGGGTTCGGGAGACATGCAGACATGACCGAGACGTTCTCCGGTCAATAACCAACAGCGGGATCTGGATACCCATGTTGGCTCCCACATGTTCCACGATGATCTCATCGGATGAACCACGATGTCAAGGACTTAATCAATCCCGTATACAATTCCCTTTGTCTAGCGGTACGATACTTGCCCGAGATTCGATCGTCGGTATCCCGATACCTTGTTCAATCTCGTTACCGGCAAGTCTCTTTACTCGTTCCGTAACACATCATCCCGTGATCAACTCCTTGATCACATTGTGCACATTATGATGATGTCCTACCGAGTGGGCCCAGAGATACCTCTCCGTCACACGGAGTGACAAATCCCAGTCTCGATTCGTGCCAACCCAACAGACACTTTCGGAGATACCCGTAGTGTACCTTTATAGCCACCCAGTTACGTTGTGACGTTTGGCACACCCAAAGCACTCCTACGGTATCCGGGAGTTGCACAATCTCATGGTCTAAGGAAATGATACTTGACATTAGAAAAGCTTTAGCATACGAACTACACGATCTTGTGCTAGGGCTTAGGATTGGGTCTTGTCCATCACATCATTCTCCTAATGATGTGATCCCGTTATCAACGACATCCAATGTCCATGGTCAGGAAACCGTAACCATCTATTGATCAACGAGCTAGTCAACTAGAGGCTTACTAGGGACATGGTGTTGTCTATGTATCCACACATGTATCTGAGTTTCCTATCAATACAATTCTAGCATGGATAATAAACGATTATCATGAACAAGGAAATATAATAATAACTTATTTATTATTGCCTCTAGGGCATATTTCCAACACATTCCAACTCATATGTTCTGAGAGAGAACCACCTACTCATGTGTTGAGACCAAGACATTCTATTCCTACCATATGAATCTTGATCTCTAGCCTTCCCAAGTTGCTTTCCACTCAAATCTTCTTTCCACCAAATCCAAATCCTATGAGAGAGAGTTGAGTGTTGGGGAGACTATCATTTGAAGCACAAGAGCAAGGAGTTCATTACCTACACACCATTTGTTACTTCTTGGAGAGTGGTGTCTCCTAGATTGCCTAGGTGTCACTTGGGAGCCTCCGACAAGATTGTGGAGTTGAACCAAGGAGTTTGTAAGGGCAAGGAGATCGCCTACTTCGTGAAGATCTACCGCTAGTGAGGCAAGTCCTTCGTGGGCGATGGCCATGGTGGGATAGACAAGGTTGCTTCTTCGTGGACCCGTTGTGGGTGGTTGCTTCTTCGTGGACCCTTCGTGGGTGGAGCCCTGTGTGGACTCGCGCAACCGTTGCCCTTGGGTGGAGCCCTGTGTGGACTCGCGCAACCGTTACCCTTCGTGGGTTGAAGTCTCCATCAACGTGGATGTAGGATAGCACCACCTATCCGAACCACGGGAAAAACATCCGCGTCTCCAATAGCGTTTGAATTCTCCAAACCCTTCCCTTTACATTCTTGCAAGTTGCATGCTTTAATTTCCGCTGCCAATATACTCTTTGCATGCTTGCTTGAATTGTGTGATGATTGCTTGACTTGTCCTAAAATAGCTAAAATCTGCCAAGAACTAAAATTGGGAAAAGGTTAAGTTTTTCTTTGGTCAAGTAGTCTAATCACCCCCCTCTAGACATACTTTCGATCCTACAATTCCTTAGCCGTGTGCGGTGCCCCCTGCCACCATAGTCCTCGATAATACTGTAGCAGAGTTTAGGCGAAGCCCTGCTGTTGTAGTACATCAAGATCGTCACCACGCCGTCGTGCTGACGGAACTCTTCCCCGATGCTTTGCTGGATCAGAGTCCGGGGATCGTCATCGAGCTGAACGTGTGCTCGAACTCGGAGGTGCCGTAGTTTCGATGCTTGATCGGTTGGATCGTGAAGACGTACGACTACTTCCTCTATGTTGCGTCAACGCTTCCACCGTCGGTCTGCGTGGGTACATAGACAACACTCTCCCCTCTCGTTGCGATGCATCACATGATCTTGCGTGTGCGTAGGAAATTTTTTGAAATTACTACGAAACCCAACAGTAGGTGCTGGAGCTGGTGGCACTAAAGCTGTAGCTGGTGCAGATGAAGTGGCTCTGGTATCTGTCACTGGCACTGCAGCTGATCTGTGAGCTCTAGGCACTCTGGCAAATGCATCTGTGGTTGTCTTGCCCTTCCTCTCCTGCATATCATCCTGAAGCTGCTCAACAATAGACTGGATCTCAGTTACCTTTATATCCATGTCATAGAACTTCTGCTCCATGATCCTCTCCAAGCTCTCCTGGTTTCGAGTCAAGGTGGCCAGCCCCTTCTCAATCCTCAGAGTGGATGCAATCAAGTAGCCAAGTTGATCCTGTTTGCTCTTTAGAAGATACTGAGATGCCTCTTCCATTGTTAGCATCTTGGCAGCCTTCTCTGCCCCTGCCTTCTCCTTTTTAGCTTGTGCTTGCACTGAAGATGGTTCATCTTCATCCATAACCACTTGGTTGTCCTCAAAGTCTGGATAGATGGGCATATGCTCCTTATCCAACAGGTATGTGCCTGTGCCCATCTTGGAGTTTATCAGCTCCTGGATCTGGTGGGCATATCCACAACTTCTTTTCTGGTCAGCTGCTGTCCTCTTGATAGTCTCAACTATAAGGCTCATGACCTTGAACTTTTGTGGCGCATCAAATATGTGTAGCAAGTTTATTGCATGGCCTCTGATCATTCTGTGATCACCAGACTTGGGCAAGAGAGTGTGCCTGAGGATCCAATCGATTGTAGGCAGTCCTGACAGCAAGTGTTTCACTGATCCAAACTGGTGAGTCTCAAGATCTGCTTCAGGAATCTCTTTGTACATATTTGCCATAGAGTTGTGATCCATCTTTTTCTTGGCATAGACATCCAAGTCATCCTCTTCCTCCTTAGGTGCATTGATCAGATTGGCCCATTCCTCAACAGTTGATTGGTACCTTGTACCTTCAGACATCCATACTATCCTACCATCTGGATAGAAGTGTGCTGTGGAGTAGAATTGCATTATGAGCTCCTCATTCCACTTTGTGAGCTTCTGCCCAAAAAAGTCTGCAACTCCACAAGCATTGAAACTGTCATACACACCAGGATAGTGTTCCTCATTCTCCTTTATGTAGGTCCAGTCGAACCACCTCATGTCACACACTATAGGCTTCTTGTCCAACAAAATTGTCTCATAGAAGTCCTGTTGTTCCTTGGTATGGAACCTGTAATCCACAGCAGTCCTCCTTCTTGTGGCATATGGATCTGACTCTCTCCATAGCCTCAATCCTGAGTCTCTCCTGATCTTCATGTTCTCATCCACAGGATGAGCATCATTATGGTCTGGAATCTTTGGCTTCAACTTTCTCAGGATATGCTCTTCATCTTCTTCTTCTTCAGCAACAGTCTCAGGCACTGGGGCCTTGTTCTTCTCAGCAGCAGATATGTTTTTGGTATTCCTCTTTGGTGCAATCTTTGGTTTGGAGACAGCTTTGGGTGCTTCTTTGGGCTTTGATGATGCAGCCCCTGACCTAATAGCATCACCCATAAGCTTTTGAGCCTTGGGTGCTGGTGCAGCAACCTCTTCTTCTTCCTCCTCTTCCATCATGGAAGGCTTTCCAATAACTCTGGCCATGGTCTTTTTGACCCTTTCCTTCCTCTTCTTCCCTTCTGCAGCAGCCTCTTTGGGTTCGGATTCCAAAGATGCTTGAGTGGAGGCTCTGGCTTTAGACATGGGTTGTCTTCCTACTGGCCTTTTGGTCTTCAGACCTGGCTTAACTCCTGCAGCTGAGCTATACTCCTTCTTGAGCACTTTTTTCTTGGAAATGGCCTCATCCTCTACAGCCACATAGTCTTCATCCTCAGATTCCGAGGTTCTCTTCTTCCTTGTCCTGGTGGCTGCTTAGGGCAAGTTGCTTGGGGTGCTTCTGCTACCCTCATCTGAGCTGCTAGAGGGACTAGTGCCCTCACTCATCTGAATCTGCTCCTCTGACCTGTTCTGGCTGTCACTCTGATCAAACATATTGCAAACTCTGACTGCAGACCATGTGAATAGATATAGATGGGATGGAGTGGATGAGCATCACAAAATACAGAGGTTTTTACAAAAGAATGAGTCAAAAACTTAGTTTTAGTTTTCCACAGAAAGCATTTCGGATCAGCCGATTTGCAAACTCGGTGATACCAAAGCAGTTTTTGGAACCTAAACTAGTGAACTCGGTCATACCGAGTCACAGTTCGGTGGTACCGAGACTTCTAGGGTTTCACAAAGTCCTAAATTCAGTCACACCAATTTTCAATTCTCGGTCAGACCGAGAACCACATGTGCAATGGCCTTAGCCAAATCGGTGGAACCGAGTTCTACAACTCGGTGGGTCCGAGATGGTTACGGCGGAAACCTAACCCTAAATTTTCAATTCATCTATAATCTACGGAGTGTTTTGACTGGATAGAATTGTCTCAATCGTGGCAAGAATCATGATGAACACAATGTGCTAGGAATCGGACGGGGATAGCACTGTGATCGAGTCCATACCCTAGTTCGGCGATGAACTCGCTACGGCGGCAATGGCGGGGTTGAATTCCGTTGACGGCGGCGGAGACCAGCGACTGGAGGCGGCTGGCGATGAGGAGGACGATCCGGAGACCCTGGAGGCAGAGTGAGCTATGCGCGGGCGAAGGAGTTTGGAGAAAGTTTCCAAATTTTTGCCCGTGAGTATATATAGCCCGACCCTGTCGGTGTGACCAAGTGGAACAACTCGGTGGCACCGAGATGCATAACTGTTGACAGTTACAGCAACTCGGTGTGACCGGAAAGTTCAAATCGGTTGCACCGAGATTGAAAACCTAGATCGACTTAGTGATCTCCGTATGACCGAAATGGAGGAATCGGTCAGACCAAAACGCACAAACAAGTTTTGGAAGTTTAAGTCTATGACAAATCGGGGACTCCGAGTGCTCCTCACATAGAGTGGTTCGAATCTGACTTGATCAAATTTTGTGATGTAGCATGAATAGAGTTTGAGGCGAGAAAAGCATAGATAGCTAGAGAAGGTTCTTAGGCATTCTTGTCCATCCACTTGGCCAAAGAAAAAGAAACCAATCAATCAAAACAACAACTGGATGTCCTCGAATGAGTAAAATGTGCAACCAACATGCTCACACAATAAGATGACAAATGAAATATGTGACAAAGCATGCACAAACAATTCTAGCATCTATTAAACAATTGGCGATGACTAGGTCATCTATATATGAGTATATTGACTTAGGAGTCAAATGAGAACATTTGATCATAGGTCATACTCATCGTTTAAGCTCAAGTGGGGTTACCACTTTTACATAATGCATTGATGTGTTCACACCATTAGAGTTGCTTTAGCTCAATTCTTTAGAGTAAAGCTCCCCCTAGATGTGAGATCCCCCCTTAGAGCACTACAAAAAAATACACTTCCGTGATGATACGTGTTTGTCACAGTAGGTCGCGTTTTTTGTCATGCATGTACATCCATGACAAATTTATGACAGAATCAAGATAGTCATACCTGTGCTGTCGTAGAAGTGTTCCATGACATTACCAAAATTATCATCACGGAAGTGTCCACTTCCATGACGATAAATCGCGCGTCACAGAAGTGATTTCGTCAAGGGTGACCAACACGTGGCATCCACCGTAACGGAACGCCGTTAAGCTCTCGGGTCGGGTTTTGGATCTGATAACCCGTTAACAGCCCCGACCAATGGGGATTTTCCATGTGTAAAATCATCATTGGCTGGAGGAAACACGTGTCGGCTCACCGTTGGGACAGATGTCATCCACTCAGTGGAAAAAAGGCGCCTATGATACGTTGACACGTGGCACGGCCCAACAGAGGCCCATTCCTATGACAAGGCCAGCCCATTTGACTTGGTCAAAAGGTGGCGGGCCGGCCCATGTAAAGCCTGTTAACAGCATGTTCGCATATAGCCCATTTACAGCCCGCTAACCCAAGGCTCGTTACGCCCTATCCGAATTAGGCCCAGTAGCGTCATCTGGGCCACCCAATATGATTCTAGCCCATTTTCACTTTTGGCCCATGTATGGCCCATGACGTCTTTCGGCCCATATGAGGCCCTATGTAACTCTTGGCCTATTAACGGCCCGTGGTGAAACTGGCCCGTAATGAACAATGTATTACTTTACACCCATTAACGGCCCGTGGTGAAACTGGCCCGTAATGAACAGTGTATCACTTTATACCCATTAAAGGCCCGTTATTCCGTTGGGCCATTTCCAGCCCATGTTATCTTTCGGCCTTCTCAGAGCCCATTTATTCTTGGGCTCATTTCCAGCATTCGTTTACTTATAGCCCGTTACTGTCATTTTCTGCTTATAGGCCAAATTCAGCCCGTGGTTACAGTCGGCCCGTTTGTGGTCCGTTAACACGTTGGGCTGTTTTCACAGCGTCATGAAATACGGCCTATTAACGATGGCCCGTTATGGTCGGCCCATGAACGGACGATTACAGATCTAGTCCGTTTACGGCCATAATGCGGCCTGTTATTGGCCCATGTTTGGCCAATCGATCATACTGCCCGTATAAGACCCATTCATGATACGGCCCGTAGAAGGCCCATTGTTTCTACGGCCCGTAGAAGGCCCACTGTTTATACGGCCCGTAGAAGTCCCACTATTTCTACGACTAGTAGGTCCAGTGTCACTACAGTAAATATTAGCCCATGGTTATTGTGGCCTAGTTTTAAAAAATAGGTTATTGCAGCCACTAGCAAACCGCAGAAAAAGAACTGCACTTACTACAAGCAAACAAATAAACAAGACAACAAGGAAATAAATAAGCAAGCAACTTACACTAGGCTATCACGGCTATTACACATATTACATCCACTGGGCATCAAAGTTCGCCACCAGTGCAAATATAGGGAAGACAGCAGCATATAAACGCCGCAGCAAAACAAGTCCAAAACTGAAACCACTTCAGAAGAGCTCAAGAAACAATATCCTGGGTACCCATAATGCTGGCAAGATGCTTAGCGAGCTTATTAACTTTCTCTTGTTTGGCGCTTAAGTCCTCCAACGCTTGCTGTTGCACCAGAAAGTATGCATCTGAATTCTGCAGGGACTTCCTCAGTCCTTCGGCTTCCTATCGCATAACATCTAATCGATGTCTTTCAACTTGAAGTTGAGACTCAAGAAGCCGAACTGATTCAGGCAACGAGTTCGAAGAGCTGGTGCCAGCAGTGGTAGCCAGTAACTCGAACACTACATCAAGACAGGACTATGGGGTTGTCTCAGTGTCCTCAATATAGTTTTTATCAGCTTTCCTGGAGACCAACAGGGATGTCTCACTATCTTGAACCTTATCTGCATTACTTCCTTTACCATTGCATAACAGGGTACTCTTCTCCAATATTTTATCCGCGTTCTAAAAGAGAAACAAACAAACACATCTTAGGTTTACAATGTAGTATATGAAACTCATTTTGGTAAACCAGTTCAGTAGTAAGGTGGACAAGATAACAGCATGAAACAAACATATATCTATGTAGTATGGTCACTATATGGTCTATATCATTCTAGTTTATGTTGCCAAATCAAGATAGATACAGTTCGAATCATATCTATTTAAGACAAAGCAGCATAGACAGAATATGAGTGTGGGAAACTACACAGCAATAACAACACTTGTAATGTGCATGGCATGAGAACATAACTGTTTATTCAATTGAAACTGAAATCAACATAGAGCAAGTTACAACAGCAAACAGCCAAACACGTTGAAGAAACAGGTTTAAAACATACCTGTTGCGACATTGGAGTTTCAATTGCATCCTTCAAATTTGAAATTGGTTGGTATCAGTAAATACAGTGATGCAAGAGCAAAGTAGTATGAACCATAGCTACGGAACTTGACCTGAGAACAATTCTTCTTCTGCTTTAAGCGTTGACTTCGGGTTCGGAGTGGTGGTCCTCGTGATTTGGGCACTGCAGTTGCCTTACTAACTGCTTGTGTTTGGGTGCTCTATGGTGGAGACAGTGCCGTGTCACCGGGAACTGGGTGTCTATCTGCTGGGGTTGGGGTTAGAAGGGGTGTAGCTGGTTCTCTGTCCAACTGGGTAGGGGTACAATCTGCATGAGTGTGGGTTATGTCTGGTGGGGCTGATTCTTGGGCAAGTACAACCGTGGTTCTATCTGCATCGACAGGTAGCACGATCTATTCTGAAGACCGTGTTTTTACTCCCACAGATGCTGCCATCACTCCCTCCAATTGAAATGGCTGATAAACAAGAAAAGTAATTGAATGTACAAACATTGTAAGATAGACAGGTGCAATGGATAGTAGGGAAGAAAACAGGGCATGAAATAATTCACATTTATGTTGTCTAAACAAACAGAATAGCAGGACATAATTTCACATATATGATGGCTAATTAAACAGGATAGCATGACACAATTTCACATATATGATGGCTAACTAAACAGGATAGAATGACATACTTCAAAATATGATGACTATGTAAACATGATGACATGATATAACTATACGATGTGTCTATTAAAGTGGTTGGCATGCCATAAATCACAAACATGCCATCGATGGAAACATGATGGCATGATATAATTCACAGATAGAATGACATTATTTAAAATATGATGACTATGTAAACAGGATGAGATGATATAACTATATTATGTCTTTAGAAAATGGGTTGGCATGCCATAATTCAGATACATGTTGTCTATGTAAACATCATGGCATGACATAATTCAAATATATGATTTATATACTAAGGAAGTGAGTAGAGGGCAATTGCATATATGATGTGTCAACTAAGGAGATGGCATTCAATATTGTGTATATGATGTAAAAACTAAGCATTGCAATACAACATATGCATTATATGAGTAATATAACCCTGCCAAGTTTGAGCATACACCTCAGGGGGATAATAGGACTGGTCATCTACCTCTGAATCCTCCTCTGAAGGGCTATCTGTAACCGGCAAGATATCTGCTTCAGCAGGTAGCATTGTCTGCTCTGAAGACCTTGTTTTCACTCCAGATTTCTCCATCACCAATTCAAATGGCTGATGCACAGGAAGAGCAGTTGAATATACAAACATTGTCGACAAAAGCAATGAGAACTACAAAAAAAGGATGGCATGATATAATTCACATATATGACGCTTGCCTAAACAGCATGGCATTGCATAATTCACATACATAATACCTTGCAACAAGATAACATTGCATAATTCACATATATAATGTCTTGCAACAAGATGGCATTGCATAATTTACATATATGGTAATTAGACACTAAACAAGTGGCATTCACACAAAGCATGTCTAAACTAAGAAAATGACATAGCAATGCAAGATACCATACACACGATATGAGTAACATAACCCTGCCAAGTTAGGGCATGCACCTCAGGGGGGAAATATGACTGGTCATCTGTCTTTGAATCCTCCTCTAAGGAGCTATCGGTAACCAGCAAGACATGTGCTTCGTCAGATAGCATTTTCTACTATGAAGACCTTGTTTCCACTCCATATTTTTCCATGACCGTGCCGAATGGCTGATGCACAGGAAGAGTAATTGAATGTACAAAATTGTTGACAAATTTAACACATAATAAAAAAATGATGGCATGATATAATTCACATATAAGATGACTGGCTAACCAGGGTGGCATTGCAAAATTCACATATATGATGCCTTGCTAGACAAGATGGCATTGCATGATTCACATATACGATAAAGAAACTAAACAGATGGCATTGACACAAAGCATGTCTAAACTAAGAAGATGACATCTTTAATGTATACAGTAAGCAATGCAAGGCACCATATGCATGATATTACCAACATTAGCATGCCAAGTTAGAGCGAAGACCTCATGGGGTAAATAGGAGTGGTCTTCTCCTTCTGAATCCCCCTCAGAACAGTTATCTTCCTCTTGATTACGATCCGAAATGGGTGGAGGGGGGCTGTCTTTGCGCCCACCATGGAACAACATCTGCATGAAATTTTATTGCCACGCAAGGCTCATCTCTTTTGCTCTACATGATCAGTTCCATTGTGTACAATAACTGGCATGCATAGGAATAAAACATAGTGAGATTATGTAAGGAGTGCATGCACAAATCCAGAGTGATGGTAGCAAACTGTGGATAGACCCAAAACCAATGATAGCAGGCAGATAATAGCTTTAGTTAAAAAATACAGATAATGGCTCCTTTAATGTTTGTTTGCACCCAACATGTAACTCATAGTAGACACCAGAGATTAACCAGATAGTAGACAGATAGTACTGATTGCTGCCCCAATATGTACCCCACAACCATTTAAAAACTCAAGTTTCAGCATTACATTGGACTTGACTCTGAGTCCAATAGGTGAACACGACGATAATGTAGCAAGTCATCATATTAAGCGACGCATAACGTAAGCAGACATGGAAGAGTGCGACCTCTCTTGCAGACCTGTGTAGTCCTCAAGGTCATCTGCTCAGTTGATGATGGTAATGCATGTTGGGTCATCTTGCGGTCTCATGGCTGCCGGTGGCAGGGAAGAAGATCTGAGGCGGCGAAAGACAGTCTGGAGAGTGGATCCCTGCTGTGGTGAACCCTTCCGTCGTTGGAGCAGCTGAGCTGGGGTGGAACACAGCGCCGCAGGAGCAAGACAAACCACACAAGGTTTTCTTTGACACATATCTGTAACAGAAGTAATTGAGTAAGGGCTTGTTTGAATTTGAGGATTCTAACAATGCAGGGATAGGAAATAGACAGGAATAGGATAGGAATGCACGTGCAAAACAGAGAATTTAAAAACACAGGATTTCTACCAATCTGGGTGTTTGATTCACAACAATTGGAAGATCACAGGATGCAAAAAAGCATGGTGAGATTAAGTCAAACCACAAGAAAATGTACGGTTATAATGCTATTATGCTACTATCTCTTAGTCTTGTGCTTGATGAATAGGAATATGAAAAGGAGGAGAAGTGGAAATTAGAATTCCTACGGTTTTTCTTTCAAGGAGACACTAAAGGAACAAATCCTACAGTTTTCCTTTGTTCCATTCCTTTGCACCAAATTCATGAAAAGTAGTACCATAGGAAACTTTCCAATTCCTATGTTTTTCATTCACTTTTCCTTTCAAGCACTAGCGATTCTAGTAGGCAGGCTTGAGCAAGGAAAATTCTACACTAAAAAAATGTTTTTGTGCTACTTCTATTACTTTGGACCCAGGCCACTGCCATACTAGCTCAACTCCCAGGCCCATCGACAAATGCACAGCTCAAACACGCAAAGATAAATAATGATGGCGTTCAAGAGAGTCCATCACGGATAGCTAAGTTGCCCGGTACCTCACTGCTTATCATATAGTAGGATAAAATAATCGTATTTCCCATTACTACGAGTGCTCAGTGGACAATATATATAACATGTAGAGTAAAAAAGAGATGCAACAAGTGTACAACCTCTTTGGCGAAGCCATGTCGATCTCAGCATGATTGGGTTGGCCGGTGAGGATGCTCCGGCTGACTTTGCTGTCGGAGGAGGGGAAGAAGATCTTAGGCGTCTGGAGATGGAGCCCGAGGTACTGCTCCGCTGTGATGGAGGGTTTCGTCGTTGGAGCAGCTCCGGTGAGTTGTACGACGCCGAGGCTGAAGCAGGACAAGAGAGACAACGAACAACGTTAACCTGAGTGGAATTCTAATAGCATCTCCAATACATGACGTAAAATACATAACCACAAAGTGCTAGATGTAAAATACATCAGCCGTGCATCTCTGAACTTAATTATCGAAAGTGAACTTAACTATCGAAACTAAACTTAACTGTCGAAACTGAACCTAACTATCGAAACTGAATTTTGCTGTCAAAACTGAATTTTGCTGTCGATACTGAACGCACTAGCAAGGTGAGGCTACACGTCGGTCGATTGACTTTTTCATCTCTGGTCAGTCGATTTTGCAGCCGTTGGATACGAAATTAAGGGCCTGCGGTTCATCTTCAACTTCCACCCCCTGAGCCGCCAGCCACCACCGGCCAAACAGCAGCCCTCCGCCGCCCGTGGCCGGCGGTGCGCCGCCCCGCCCGCCCCGAAAACACTCCCCACCGCCGGTCCGCTGCCGCCCCGGCCATCCCTCTAGGCCCCCACGTGCCGAGCTTTTTCTCCGGCGATCCCCACGCCAACGCCCCGCCACTGCCCCCATCCTGAACCCTAAGATAGAAAGTGGGGTACCTCTTCGGCGAGCCCCCTCCCCGCTACGGCTGGTTCTTCCTTCACCCCGGCGAGCCCACCCCTTGAAAATCGACTGACCCAAAAGTCGATTCAGTCGACTGAAGTGTAGCCAAATCGGAGCAGCATCGCAAGCAAGAGCAAGAGCGAGAGCAGCAGCACGAGCAAGAGCAATAGCAAGAGCAGACCAGGCAGGGGACCGATAGCAAGAGCAAAGCAGCAACGTGAGCAAGAGCTAAAGCAGCAGCAACTCCTACTGATGTGGACATCGCCGCTGAGGGAGCGACGCCGTGGAGGAAGTGGCCGGCGATGCCGCCGTGGATGGAGCCACGCCGTGTCGGCTCGGGACCGAGCGCCGGCAGCACCGTGAGATCGAATCAAGAAGAAAATGCGGCAATTAGTGTACAACCTCTTTGGTGGCACCTATTAGGCCGCAGCTTCATCCGAGGAAACGGTGATGATGATGCTCTTCCGGTGGTGCAGGTGAAGACGGCGGTGTGGGAATGGAGGTGGCGCGAAAGACGAGGGGAACGTTGGGGCAGCTCCTTAGAGGTGGAGGACGGGGTGGCTGAACCGGCGGGACGATGAGATCGATGACGGATCCTCATCTGGTACGATGGATGAGGGACATCGAGGTGTTGTTGTGGATGACATCGTCAGGGAAGAGGCTTCGGCTGGGTGGCGGACGGAGCAGGGTGTGGGGTTTCGTCGCGGGTTCGCACGGCCTCGGTGTACGAATGGGTGGGCGGATGGGATGGCAGTGGGGAACCATGGCTTAGAGATGCGCTTGTCCGAAATGTGGGGTAAGTTACAAAAGTACCCCCCCCCCACCGATTTGAGGCGGTTCTTTCGTTTCAGGGGTACCACAGGCATTTCGCGCGTTGGGATTTCACAGGAGGTGGGATTTTTCGCGCGTGTTGTAATTTCAGAATAGCAAGGCGCGGGTTGAGATGGAGGGAGTTGTCAGAGCACAATGAGACAAAGATATATCTTAAATATTTCGGGCTAACAAGGCGCGGGTTGAAGAGGCGGGAGTTTCGCAGCACGATAGACAGAGATGCTACCTTCAATTTTCGGCATAACAAGGCGCGGCTTGAAATTTCGGAAGAACAAGCTTAACGTGTACCCAAAAAAAGACAATTTGCACCTCAACACGCACAACACACACACAAACACCATTTAGACTAGAGTAAGGTACACGTGCATTGCACGCATGAGATTTGGCAACCAAATTATGAATAAATACCACATTATAGCATGCAAGCTTTGATACATATATGCATGATGTAGATGTTCGTTTAATTCTTATAGTTCATTTCATTCAAAATCATCTAGTTTTTATAAGAAAGCTAATCTATTTTAAGATTCATGGAATTGTGCGTTGTAAGACATAAAGTAAAAAACAAATAATGGCAAATCATGTAGAAAAACATTTGGGCAATTCTGATACGGAAGATTCTAGAACAAATAAGAAGTGCTTGTGTTTTGATGTTTGTGCATTATGCTTAAGTTCAACCATGGAGTCTTCTAGATTATACATGTGGCGAAATCTGGTGGAATCTAGATGATATCCAACGGCCAATAGTGCTCAAATTTGCCATCTTTGGACCATCGGATTCGCCTCATCCAACGACCATCTTTCAAAGTTAAAGTTACCCGCACACAATATAAAAAAATATAATATACATATATGGGTATAGATATAGATATGTGATGTGAAAGCCGCACATCATCTCCAATTAGAATAGTGTGTCCATGCACGGATGCGACATGGGAAATGATGTCTGCCATCGGTATCTCAAATTCAAATCAGTCTGACCTGTTCAATGTGTATACATTACAACATGCTCGTTTCCAAACCACACCGCGCAGATCTCCGTTATATTCATGCATGCATGTGTTTCAAACATCTGGATCTCTTATTCAAATATTTGAATTCAACTTTACATTGATTATGACCTCACCTATTCTTTTACACCCACACAGTAGTCTTCTCTTTATAATTGTACCACTAGCTTTCTCTCGTGCATGCATGCACACACACTACCAGTCGGCATTATCTATCGCACGCATGCAATCTTTTTCTTCGGTTCGGTCTCCCATGAAGGCACACACCCACACACATCCCCCTCTCCATCATATCGGGCATTCTTTATCTCTCACGCGTGCATGCGCAACGATCGATGTTCCTCTATGTATGTGTGTATATAGCTAGGTCTTTCATAGTTTTCCACACAAACCGATCAATCGATATATCCAGTGAGGTCTCACCCTCTTTCCCACATCCACATCGATCAATCTATACCTCTCCATATAGGATTAACATAAATAGCTAATACACCAATATTAATTATATATCCAACGTCCCCCTCTCATCATCCATGCCTTCCGCTTCATCTCTCAGACGCATGCACAATGGCGAAGACAGGGGGCAGTAAGGGCCCTGCCCCCCTAACATCACTATATATCGAGGCTAATATGAATGTGATCATTAGACAATTGCTGCTAAAAAAGGTTTAATTTCATGAATTGACCCTCCTCGTAAAGGATTAGCAATGCTTGGCCCCCTAGCTCATTTATTTTTCATGGCTCCGCCACTGCGTGCAACAGCGCACGTGTTCGCCCCCTCTCTCTAAATATTGATCTCACACTTGTGCATTCCTTCATAGTCTCCCTCCACTCGGCCCCTCGCACCATCTTCTAGCCCCCCACCGGATTTTGCCACATGTACAATCTAGCAGACTCCATGGTTGAACTTAAGCATAATGCACAAACCTCAAAACAACAGTGGTTCTCTTTTGTTCTAGAATCTTCCATATCATAACTGCCCAAACTTTTTTTCTAGTTGAATTGCCATTATTTGTTTTTACTTTATGCTTTACAACGCACAATTCCATGAATCATAAAATAGATTAAGGGCTTCTTTGATTCAAAGGATTCTCAAAGGAATTTTGGAGGATTCTAATCATTAGGAATTTTTCCTATCTTGGTTGTTTGATTCGTAGGATTGTAAACCATAGGAATTTTTCCATATGATTCATTTGCACTAGATTTCATAGGAAACATCCCATCCACTCAAACCTCTTTGAAAGAATTCTATGTTTTTTCTATGCATAATCAAACACTCGTACAATCCTGTAGGATTCAAGACGACATTCCACTATAATCCCATGTTTTTCCTATTCACGCATTCTTAGCTTTTTTATAAAAACTAATTGATTTTGAATGAGATGAACTATAAGAATTAAACGAGGGCTACATCACGCATATATGACTCAGAGATTACATGCTATAGTGTGGTATTTATTCATAATTTAGTTGCAAAATCTGATGCATGCAATGCACGTGTACCTTACTAGTACTTCGAGTATGTGCAAAACACGTAAATTAGAATACCAATGGCACGCTACACAGTGTCTCTCTTATAGTTCATGAAGCCACGTGGCACATGTGGAGGCGTTGTCGCGACCTCCTTGCGTGGATTGATCACAGTGACGTGCTGCTGGTTCCAGAAGAATGTACTCATCCTCCCTGAGCCATACTGGCGGTACATGCACGAAGCGAAGATGTACATGCACGCCACGCATGCACTCATTCCTTCACACACACACGCAGGTACACGGGCGGACGCAATTTTTTACCAAGATCCACCCCATGTGATAATTTGATGCGTGTAAAGTCGTTCACTTCATTGATGGTCAATTAATACAGCGCATGCAAATTGAGTGGACGTGAGGGAGGAAGAAAGACATTATTACTCCACTGCGCGCATGCGAGTAGTTAAATTGTGGGTTGCTAGTAGTACTTCCATTGGTCTCCTTCGTATTTTGTGCCATTTTTTGACAGTAACATAATATTTACGCATTTGAGCAGTGTAGTACTTGAAATTTATGTTCCGCTAAACTCATCGGGAGCCGTTTCGGGCCTCGAAACCAAAACCATCAATTAATCTTTACCGTGTTCCCATCACATTCGAAAGCCTGCTCACACCTACTAGTACGTACCAAACCTGAACGTGTTCCCACTATGCAGGTATTAGTACTACTAGTGCTAGTACTTAGGTTATAAAAAGGGGAACTATCTAACCGAAAATTACTCTACCTTTCCTCCTCATAAGTGCTTCTTCTTCATCCGTCGTTGCCATGGCCGGTGAGCAGAGCTCTAGGTCGAGAACTACTCGTAACAAGGGAGCGGCAACCAAGGCTGCGGAAAAAAAATAGGGCTCGCCGCCACGCAGAGACCTCGAAAGATCTCTCACGGGCAGGCGATGGCTCCCAGGAGCGCCCTAGCCGCGGAGGCGAACATGCCGAGCCGGCGGAGCTGGAGTCGTTATCCCTCGACGGCATGCCCGATCATCTCAATAAGCACCTTAATAAGCAGAAGGAGTTCATCCAAGGCTTGATGGAGTTGCTGAAGGAGAGTCTCGACGACATGCCCGCTGAGCTCAATCAGCAGGGGGAGTTGACCTCCGGTGTAACATCCCAAATTTGCAATTTGGAATGTTATACACTAGATCATCATGCATATCATATTTTCTGGCATTTTGGTTGATCCCAGAAATTTCACGCAACTCAAGGACCCTCGGAGAGAGTTGGAGATTTCGTTATTTTCACATTTGGGAGTTTTCTCAAATTTTGAAAAGAGGATCATTTTATTTATTTATTTCATCTTCAATAATTTTTCCGATATCAAAAATATAAGAGAGGGAATAATATGACTTTCCCAAATTTAGGAAAAATGAAGATTTAATGAATAAATCAAATTTTGGTTTCCCGGAGTTTTATTTTGCATTTTATTTGGATAGGGAAAAATGTGCGTTTTCGAAAATTGCATTCTAGGTCCGGAGTAAAGTTCATTTTTGTTCACCTCATTTTTAGGAGTCGGGGAAAATTTACTTTAGTTTTTTTGGAATTCGTTTAGTTTCTTTGTCTTTTATTTTTCTGCGCGGAACCGAAAAAAAAAGAGCAGCACCCCGCCTGGGCCAAGGCCCAGCCAGCAGGCCGGCCGGCCAGGCCCAGCCCCAGCCGCGCGCGCGCGCCAGGCGCCAGGCGAGGCAGCCAGCGCCACCGCCCCAGGCCGAGTCCCAGCGGGACTCTAGGCCGGTAGCCCCCCCCCTCTTTCCTTGTTTCTTTTTCTTTTGCTTGCCCCCTACTCCAAGTAAATCCCCCCCTCACCTATATAAATACCCCAATACGCCCCCCCTCTCCTCACATCAAAACCTCAAGCCCCTCTCCCCTTAAGCCACAGCAAGCAGCAGCGCGCAGCCGTTAGCCGCCGCTTAGCCGCGCCGCCGCCTTTAGTCGCCGCCGCCCGGAGCCCGCCTCCCGAGGTAGCCGCACCTCTCTTTTTCTTCCCCGGTTCGGTTTTTTCTTAAAAGAACCATTCCGTTTTTCTCTCCGTTTCTTTTCTTTTTCTTCCGGTTTTGTTTCGGTTTTCTTCCGAAACCCTAGATCGGTTTTCCGTTTCTTTTTCGTTTTCTTTTCCGAAAACCCTAGTTCGGTTTTCGTTCTTCTTTTGGACCGTTCGTCTCAACGAACGTGATCACCGATTATTCCCGGTTAACGACGCCCGTTCGTTTAACCGTTCGTCTCTTTCTTTTCGTTAGATTTATTCCGCGATCGTGATCTTAGATCTGATCTTCGTTCTAGTCTTTCTTCTCGCTCGTTTATTGGAATCAGGTGATTCAAGCGCCTGGAGTTTCGTTTCGAAACCGCCATTCCGTCTAATCAACTTGAACAAGTTTTTGCCCTGGTAAAATTTGACCTAGTTTCACTTTGCTAGAACCGAGTTGTTTACTTCCGCCGTTTGTTTTCCGCCGTTTGTTCGGTTCATTCTTTCTTTGCAACCGGAGTTCTTAAGTTGAACTTTCTGGTTCGTTCTCTCGCTCGAGTTTTACCCATGCATTAGATGAGTACTTATTGTGTGCTTGTTGTTTGTCTGCGATAGATCACCCGGATTGCGCCGCTTGTTATTTCGAAACCCTAGGTCTCGCGGATCATCAGCAAGGCAAGTAACACTTTGATCATACCTTTTCTACAACCCATGTTTTATTGCATTAGATCAATCCTCTCACATTGCATGATTAGGATCTAATTAAATTGTGGGATGGGAAGTAGATGAGGTAGTACCTATTACCTGTATTATTATGAAACCTTTGGGAGTTACTTCTACGTTTGCTTATTATGCCATGCTATGCTAGTAGACGTGGATTGGGTGAGTGATATCCATGACAGATGTGAGTTGATAATTTTAATGGTTTACTTAAGGTGGCAACTCAAACACACATCTGGGTGGATTGAGGCACCTGATGTCTATCAGGACTTGCCTGTTTTATTTTGGACCGCCACCCAGGCTCAAAGGAATCATAAGATAATTCATGCTAGAAGCTTCCGTGTGCAGCCACATGCTACTATGGGCTCTGGCATAGTTGACTAAGTTGTGCGAACTCTTACGGGGTGGACTAGCAGATGTAGGGGTTGTAGGTGGTACGGTCTACCTCACATGTAAGGTGCTAGCGCTTCTAAAAGACTATGTCTCGGTCATCCGTTTCTCAAACACCATGTAGTGCGAGAAAACAAACGGAGGCGATCGAGTCATGTGGGGAAAAGTGCGCAAACCTCTGCAGAGTGTATAAACTAATCATGATTAGCCGTGTCCCCGGTTATGGACAACTTGAGTATCTAGTACTTGAATATCATGTGAATCTCATCATGTTACTTCTAATTAATGTTGTTGGGTTTTAAATTACTTAATTGGGATCGGAATGCTGTCAACCATTCTCGATGTTTAACAACCACCATGATAGTTAAATAAATTTATTCCTTTGCAGTAGGGAAAAACTGGCTTTACGCAAAACTGTAACCATAGAGCTTTCCACCAGCCATATATGCATATAGTATAGCTGATTCATTCCATTACTCTCTATGTGTTACATTGCCAGCATATTCCATGTGCTGACCCGTTTTCGGGCTGCAACTTCTCATGTTGCAGACTTTTCAGATGACGAGTAAGGTGTTTTTAGGTCATGGTTCTATACTCAGTGATGCCGTTGGAGTTGATGGACCCATTTATCTTCCAAGTCTTCCGCTGTTATCGACACTAGATGGCCTTAAGCCATTTTTATTGTAATAAGTTCTCTTCGAGACAACGATGTAATAAGTGTGTGATGGCCACTCTGCTATAAATCCTTCGATGTACTGTGTGGTGTCAGCATTACTGATCCAGGGATGACACCTGAGCACAGAGCGCTTGATCCATTCGGGTCGGGTCGCGACATCCGGCTTGGTGATGCTGCTGAAGAAGAGCATTGCCTCGGAGAAGAAGGCGACCGGCGAAATCTTGCGACTTCAGGAGGACAAGGCGAAGCTCTGCCACGAGATCGACCTGTTGAAGGAGAAGAACGCCGGCTGGAAGAAGCTGCATGAGAATAGTAGTTCCTCGATGAAGATGCTGCAGGCCCTCGCCATGGAACAGAAGGAGGAGTTGGCGAAGCTCTGCATCGAGCACCCGGCTGCTGTCAAAGTACGTAATGCGGCCGTGGAACAGATGATGAAGGCTCGCGTCGAGAAATCCCGCGTCATGGACAGAATGAAGAAGATGGCAGAGGAGACGTGCAAGGAGATGGAGGTCGTGGAGGCGATGAAGAAGCAGTTACGACTCCGCGGCGAATTAGATCATTTGGGGTGATAATCTTCCTTCTTCTTTTGCTGTTGTGTTTCATCTTTTGCTTCAGGTGTTTCACCGCACGTGTCACGTTCTCTGTGAGGCATGAATAGAACAGTGGTTTTTGTTTTTTGAGGGAATTAATAGAACAATGCTAAAAATGAGATGACTAGCAAATTAGATCATTTTTATCGCCATATGGCACTAGGCTGCCGTGTTTCGTGCTCCTCCATCGCAGTACTACTCCAGTGGAAAACTTGAGTATACCGCATGGTTCTTTGCTCCTCCTCGATCAGGTCGTCGGCGCATTTATACGAGCAGTCAAATCACAAGGCCCCGCCTTCCAGCAGTAATGAGCCGTCAAATCACAAAGGCCCTCGCCTCTCGTGAAACCGACCAAGCTAGACTGCCCCGCCCTCTAGCCTTTTAAAAAATGTATACTTTTGTACAGCAGTAGTATCGATGGATTGCGCCATGGAGCAAAACTTGAAATTAAAAAAAAGGTGGTACATATAGAGAGCGCTCGTCGCCAAATTATGCATATAGTACTATTAAAAAGGCTAGTCATAATAATGGTGTCTAGCACAACCCACCCCTCAAATAAAACTAAGCACCCTGGAATTCTTTGACAAAACTAAGCACCCTGAAATTCTTTGACAACTAAACTGCTGGCTATATGATGTTGGCCATATATATTGTACGTATATAATGTGAAGAAACAAGTGGTAGTACTATACCAACTAAAACATGAAATGTAAGAAATACTAGTATGTACTTACTGAAGAGTTAAAGTAACAAGAAGAAACATAACATAGTTCTGCTGGGGGCTCAGCACAACACACCCCTCAAATTAAATTAAGCACACCTAAAATTAAACTTTGCAACTATTCCAGTAGACACTGCATTAGAACCACCATGAGCAACGACACTGCCACCTTACTCGGAGTCCTCGTCCACATCCTCGACTTCGTCCTTGTCTCTCTTCCTCTTGGCCGATACTTCTTTGCTTGAACCGCCAACTTGGCTGTTGCTCTTCATCCAACCCTTGTAGATATTGAAACAAAGGTAGCCATCCATTGAAGCGTACTGGATGTGGTCTATATCTAGTACGTTCCGCTGCCATGCATGACGATGAAACGTGTATGGAGGTTTCTCTAGTTTACCGTACGAAGGATGAACCATGGCTCCTACCAGGGTCAGCATTGAAGGCTGACAAGAGGACACCAGCCGATTCTTTTGGAGGTCGAAGGTGTTGCCTACAACGAGGCCTATCCGACGCAGGACTTCTTTGTCGTTACCAAAGTCTACAGTAACGAATTTGACTAGGCTGCTCTCGAGGAAGTCCTTAAAATCCTGGCACTCAACGTCGGCATGGCATATGTGGAAGACCAAGCATAAGTCATGCACGCAAACTTGGATCACGGCGGGCTTCTTCCTCTCTTCATCATTTAGATCCTTCTCTCGTCCCACGACTGTGGTGTACTCAACATCTAGCCCAGCGACCCACTCATCATCTGAGTCTTCGAACATGCGTCTGAAGCGAGAAAGGCATCCTTTCACCGTCGCGGAAGTATGGGTGTAGATGACGTCGAACTCATCGCCGGTGATGGTTCTAACCTTGTACTCACCGCCGATAGGGGAGATTTGGGACGCCATGGATTTGGGAGGAGGGTTAGGATTAGTGGAACTGCCGTAATGTGAATGGACGGGACGACTAGGAGCGAACCGCCATAGTATTAAGGACGTGCGGGGACGAGTAGGAGCGAACTGCCAGGGTGCGAATGGCAGGGTAGTGGCTTTCCATTCCCCCATGATACGGGCTTCCGAGAGCCCTTGGATCTGAGATCGAACGGTTGCATGGCGTGATTCTAGACCTATGGGTGAATATCCTATCCTGGAGGGTTATTCTTAAAATTTTCAGCAACTTAGCATGACCGTTTGATCTCAGATCCAAGGGTTGCGAGCAGCCCGTATCATGGTCGCGCCTACCACGACCGTCGCGTCGCTCGCGTGGTCGCGCCCTTGTAGATTTAACACGTTGGGTTAGGCTATCTGATGTTGGCATGTCATACATAGTCATCACTTAGTCACTCATATTACAACAAGGTTGGCTATAAGGTTGGCTATAAGTGTATTTTTTTTACTCCTCTCTATCTCTTTCTTCGTACTCCCTCCGTCCCATAATATAAGAACGTTTTTGACACTAGCTAGTGTAGTGTCAAAAACATTCTTATATAATGGGACACACGGAGTACTAGTATTTATTGCATTTGCCAAGGAGTGACCTCTTCCAATGAAATGGTGTTGCTAAGTTTGCTTCATTTAATTAGCTATAGACTCAAAATTTTCTTTTCACCTAGGTACACGCGCTTAGCACCGTTTCTTCCTTGGGTCACCAAACTAGTCTCTCTCTTCTTGATTAACTTGCCACATCAGACTTTATGCCTATGTGGCAAGCTTAAGCACCTGTAGGAGCAAGTAAGTTCAATGGCCCTGGTTGGATCCATGAGTTCGAGTTAGTTTAGGTTAGTTTGGACTCAACTAACCCAAAAATATCCAAATAGGAGGGTTAGTTTGGTTAGATGCATCTAACCCATTCAAAAAATCTAACCCACCCAAGAGGTGCTTATTTGGGTTAGTTCTTCTCAGGATCACTAAAAAACATGTTTTTCTCCCACTTCCTCGAAGCTTCTCATCTTCTCCCTCCATCCCTCTCGCACCGTCCGTGAAGGCGCCTCGCCGTATCCCCGCTCCATCTAACCCTGCCATCCAAACACCTCTTTGGCTAGAGTTAGTTCATGGTTAGAATCTAACTCTAACCTCTAACTGAGTTAGAGTATCCAAACAGGGCCAATAGTGCGCTTTACATGGCATTTTTGCATATGTGGAGGAAAGAGAGGCAAGGAAAAAGTGGAGAAGTGGGCTCTCATGCAAGAGCTAGCCTCTACTACATGGTGGAGCATTGGGAGAGGCACCTGTATGGAGGTGGTCAGGAATTGGGAGACTCACGCCGGTCGTAGCGCCGCAGTTAAAATGATAATGGCAAGTCAAATCATGGGGGCCCACCTGTCCAGCAGTAACTCGCTGTCAAATCACACAGCCCTACGTTTGCAGCAGCCTACTCCCTCGTCTTCTCGCGTCTCTGTCGAACCGACTAGGCGGAACTGTCCCACCGCCTACCGGGCAGGAAAAGCCCCGCCCTCGACTTTTAAATAGTATACAGTATACTAATTTTGTATCCATGGATTGCGCCCGCGCCATGGAGCAAAGCGTCTAGAAAACGGCGGTACACATGTACGGAGTATACAGCACGCCCGTCGCGTTCGCGCCGCACCCCAGACGGTCGGTCGGTCTGGCATGCTGCTCTCTGAATGGAACGCGCGTCATATTGCGTTCGCACACACATGTGGGACGGCAATTGAGAACCAACCATAGGCACACTCCTCGGCCCCGCATATCGGGTGACTTAATAGAAGAGGGAGATGAGCGATAGTACTAGAGAAGTGTTGTACTACGTTGGTGCCTGGACGATCCCTGCAAGACACGGAAGATCGTTCGTCCATGTATGTGACCAGACTCCAGCAGACACGCTTGGATTGGCTATCATCTACATATCGTGCAGGCTGTGTTGTACATGGCTGTAGTTGTGGTGAGAAATCTAAAAAAGGTTTCTTGTCATCTCGCAAAATTATGTGTCATGTGCTTCGGATCACTGCGAGGGTTAAACAACGACAACTGAGTTGGGCTAGTCATTGGGGGCACATGCACGAACAGTGACTACTCGGCTGCCATCTAGGTCAAGCCGGCTATGTTAATTAGGACGTCTATCGACGGACCCCTTTTCTACGAGTTTATCTTTAATTTGAGCTTTGTTCCTCGTCTAGTTTATCCGTCGGGATTCATGTTGTCTCCTTTGGGCAGTGAGGTTATGATTTCTTGTCATGTGGCATTTTTTCGTGTTATATGTTATAATCCGGCGCTTCAGATCAAAATGACGACAACTGCGCCTCCGGGCCACGTGCATGAAGACTTCTCGACAGTCATTGACGAGGTCAAGCCGGCTCCGGTAGACAAAAGAAAACTAAGTACTACTCCACTATATAAGCAGGAGCCTTCGCGCTTGCTTGCTAGTGTTGCTCTCTTCACACTGTCTCGGCCTCTCCAGATCTAAACACGACAGCGGTGGCCACACTCTCTCTCTCTCTCTGCTCACTGCTGGTCACAGATCCAGCCAGATCCTCTCCGCCGGGGAAGGTGAGAAGGTGCAACGTTCACGCGGTCGTCCTCGGTGACGGCTCTTACCCACTGCTGGGTGCGTCCCGATCAGCCTGCCTTGCCGTTCTCTCCCAAGCACCGCTGGCAAGGGAGGGCCTCCGACCCCTTCTTCCTCGCTGTCATAGTGTGGGCAGATCCGGCCTCCCACCGCCCACCTAGCGACATCCCGGCGACCATCAGGTATAACTTCCTTCAAAACCGGCCTTGCTCTACTTCCCGAGCTCCTGACGTCGCTGCATTCATAACTTTTACTATTTCTCAGGACCCCTCATAGATAGGATCGATCCGCTGTTCGAAAACCACCTAATTTTTTTATGTTTAAGAGGTAAAACTAGTTCATGCACTCGAATCTAGTACTACTTGGTTCAAACAAGGAAAAAAGGGGGGGGGGGGGGGGGAGGATTTGTTACCTAAATCTAGGACTTGGTCGAAAGAGGAAATAATGGGGGAGAAAAGTAGCAGAGACTGGCTATCCAACTGGTCTCTAGGTCAAATAGGGAAATAAAGGGAAACGCAGTACAAACTCAATATAAACCCGATCTATTGGTTGAAAAAGGAAAGAAAGTGGGGACTAGGGGACAATTTGCTACCTCTTGAGCACTGCGTTGGATTTCCCCGAAGAGGAGAGCATGATGCAGCAAAGTAGCGTAAGTGTTTCCCTCGGTTTTTGAGAACCAAGGTATCAATCCAGTAGGAGACCACACACAAGTCCCTCGTACCTACACAAAACGATAGCTACTCGCAACCAACGCTTAGGGGTTGTCAATCCCTTCACGGTCACTTACGAGGGTGAGATCTAATAGAGATGATAAATAATATTTTTGGTATTTTTGATAGATAGATGCAAAGTGAAAAGTAAAAGGCAAAGTAAAAACAAAGCAAGTAAATAAAGTGATAGAGATTAATATGATGAGAATAGACCCGGGGCCATAGATTTCACTAGTGGCTTCTCTCAAGAGCATAGATTTTCTATGGTGGGTGAACAAATTACTGTTGAGCAATTGACAGAATTGAGCATAGCTATGAGTATATCTAGGCAATGATCATATATATAGGCATCACGTCCGAGACAAGTAGATCGAAACGATTCTGCATCTACTACTATTACTCCACTCATCGACCGCTATCCAGCATGCATCTAGAGTATTAAGTTAAAAACGGAGTAATGCCTTAAGCAAGATGACATGATGTAGGGGGGTAAATTCATGCGATATGATAAAAAAACCCATCTTGTTATCCTCGATGGCAACAATACAATACGTGCCTTGCAACCCTTTCTGTCACTGGGTAAGGACACCGCAAGATTGACCCAAAGCTAAGCACTTCTCCCATTGCAAGAACTACCAATCTAGTTGGCCAAACCAAACGGATAATTCGAAGAGACTTGCAAAGATAACTCAATCATACATAAAAGAATTCAGAGAAGAATCAAATGTTTTCCATAGATAATACTGGATCATAAACCCACAATTCATCGGTCTCAACAAACACACCGCAAAAACAAGATTACATCGAATAGATCTCCACAAGAGAGGGGGAGAACATTGTATTGAGATCCAAAAAGAGAGAAGAAGCCATCTAGCTACTAACTATGGACCCGAAGGTCTAAAGTAAACTAGTCACACTTCATCAGAGGGGCTATGGTGTTGATGTAGAAGCCCTCCATGGTGGATGCCCCCTCCGGTGGAGCTCCGGAACAGGCCCCAAGATGGGATCTCGTGGATACAGAAAGTTGCGGCGGTGGAATTAGGTTTTTGGCTCCTGTTCTGATCGTTTGGGGATACGTAGGTATATATAGGAGGAAGGAGTACGTCGGTGGAGCGTCAGGGGGCCCACGAGGTAGGGGGCACGCCCAGGGGGCGCACCCTCCACCCTCGTGACCGCCTCTGGCACTGCTCGGAGTAGGTTCCAAGTCTCCTGGATCACGTTCGGTGAGAAAATCACGTTCCCGAAGGTTTCATTCCGTTTGGACTCCGTTTGATATTCTGTTTCTTTGAAACACTGAAATAGGCAAAAAAAACAGCAATTCTAGGATGGGCCTCCGATTAATAGGTTAGTCCCAAAAATAATATAAAAGTGGAAAATAAAGCCCAATATAGTCCAAAACGGTAGATAAAGTAGCATGGGGCAATCAAAAATTATAGATACGTTGGAGACGTATCAGGCATCCCCAAGCTTAATTCTTGCTCGTCCTCGAGTAGGTAAATGATAAAAAAATTGATGTGGAGTGATACTTTGGCATAATTTCAATGTAAATCTTCTTAATTGTGATATGAATATTCAGATCCGAAAGATTCAAGACAAAAGTTCATATTGACACAGAAATAATAATACTTCAAGCATACTAATCAAAGCAATCATGTCTTCTCAAAATAACATGGCGAAAGAAAGTTTATCCCTACAAAATCATATGGTTAGGCTATGCTTCATTTTCGTCACACAAAGATGTTCCCAACTTCTATACCCCCGATGACAAGCCAAGCAATTGTTTCATACTTAAATAATCTCAAACTTTTTCAACCTTCACGCAATACATGAGCGTGAGCCATGGATATAGCACTATGGGTGGAATAGAATATGATGATGGGGATTGTGTGGAGAAGACAAAAAAAGGAGAAATTCTCACATTGATGAGGCTAATCAATGGGCTATGGAGATGCCCATCAATTGATGTCAACATGAGGAGTAGGGATTGCCATGCAACGGATGCACTAGAGCTATGAATGCTTAACAAAAGAAAAGTAGTGGGTGTGCATCCAACTTGCTTGCTCATGAAGACCTAGGGCATTTGAGGAAGCCCATCGTAGGAATATACAAGCCAAGTTCTATAATGAAAAATTCCCACTAGTATAAAAAGGACAACTTTATGAGACCCACTAAATGAGGAATAAGGTGCTACTTTGAAGCACAATATATGAGACTCACTACATGAAGAACAAGGTGCTACTTTGAAGCACAAATGTGGAAAAAGAGATAGTAGCGTTGCCCTTTATATATATATATTGGCCTTTCTTTTTTTTCTTTTGGCCTTTCTCTTTTTTTTTGGGGAAATTCTCTAATAATGATGATCATCACACTTCTATTGATTACAACATAAGGATTACAACTCGAAACTTAGAACAAGATATGACTCTATATGAATGCCTCCGGCGGTGTACCGGGATGGTGCAATGAATCAAGAGTGACATGTATGAAAATAATGCATGGTGGCTTTGCCACAAATACGATGTCAACTACATGATCATGCAATGGCAATATGACAAAAGTAATGTATGTCATGATGATGATGGTGGAAGTTGCATGGCAATATAACTCAGAATGGCTATGGAAATGCAATGATAGGTAGGTATGGTGGCTGTTTTGAGGAAGATATAAGGAGGTTTATGTGTGATAGAGCGTATCGTATCACGGGGTTTGGATGTACCGGCGAAGTTTGCACCAACTCTCAAGGTGAGAAAGGGCAATGCACGGTACCGAAGAGGCTAGCAAAGGCGGAAAGGTGAGAGTGCATATAATCCATGGACTCAACATTAGTCAAAAGAACTCATATACTTATTGCAAAAATTTAGAAGCCATCAAAAATCAAGTACTATGCGCATGCTCCTAGGGGGATAGATTGGTAGGAAAAGACCATCGCTCGTCCCCGACCGCCACTCATAAGGATGCACAGGCCAGGTACACTTCATGTTTCAAATTTGTTACACAACTTTAACCATACGTGCATGCTACGGGACTTGCAAACTTCAACGCAAGTATTTCTCAAATTCATAATCACCCAACTAGCACGACTTTGATGTTATCACCTCCGTATCTCAAAACAATTATCAAGCATCAAACTTATCTTAGTATTCAACGCACTCAAAAGAAAGTTTCACATATCTTGAACACCAAGTATATTAACATTAAGCAAATTACCATGCTATTAACGACTCTCAAAATAATCTAAGTGAAGCATGAGATATCAATAGTTTCTTTAAAACAAATCCACCACCATGCTCTAAAAGATATAAGTGAAGCACTACAGCAAAAATTATCACGCTCAAAAGATATAAGTGAAGTACTATGAGCAAAAATTATCACGCTCAAAAGATCTTAGTGAAGCACATAGAGTATTCTAGCAAATTCCAATTCATATATGCATCTCTCAAAAGGTGTGTACAGCAAGGATGATTGTGGTAGACTAACAAGCAAAGACACAAATAATACAAGACGCTCCAAGCAAAACACATATCATGTGGTGAATAAAAATATAGATCCAAGTAAATTACCGATGGAAGTGGACGAAAGAGGGGATGCCTTCCGGGGCATCCCCAAGCTTTGACTTTTTGGTGTCCTTGGATTATCTTGGGGGTTCCATGGGCATCCCAAACTTAGGCTCTTGCCACTCCTTGTTCCATAATCCATCAACAGAATTCACCCAAAACTTGAAAACTTCACGACACAAAACTCAATAGAAATCCCGTGAGCTCCGTTAGACAAAGAAAACAAAAGACTACCTTAAGGTACTGTAACGAACTCATTCTTTATTTATATTGGTGTTAAACCTACTGTATTCCAACTTCTATATGGATTATAAAATAATTTACTAGCCATAGATTCATCAAAATAAGCAAACAACACACACAAAACAGAATCTGTCAAAAACAGAACAGTCTGTAGTAATCTGTTACTAACACAAACTTATGGAACCCAAAAAATTCTACCAAAATTAGACGACCTGGAAAATTTGTTTATTGATCATCAGCAATTGGAATCAGTATTTTATCACATTCTGGTGATTTTTAACAATTCGGGCACTGAGCGCAAAGTTTCCAGAAATTACAGCAAGATCAAATAACTATCATCCAAGAAGATCCAATAGGTCTAGCTTGGCACAAACACTAATTAAAACATAAACCACATCCAAACAGAGGCTAGATGGATTATTTATTCCTAAACAGAAGCAAAAACAAAAAACACAAAATAAAATTGGGTTGCCTCCCAACAAGCGCTATCGTTTAACGCCCCTAGCTAGGCATAAAAGCAAGGATAGATCTAGGTAGTTCCGTAGTAATAAGATAGATCGGTGAAACTCATTTCATATTCTCTACGTTCGGCAGCAAGTTTACTTTGAGGTAAGCAAAAGTAATCAAAAGGGCTAAATTTAATAGGGCAAAAATCCCCAAGATCAATTTTAGGAGGTATAGGTTCCTCTTTCGGCCCTTCATAATGAAGAACCAACTCATCATTATAAGCGTTCTTTTGACAGAACCTTGTGAGTCTACACTCAAGAGAGTATCCTAACTCATTATTTCGAATAGCCAAATCATCATTAAGTTCAGAGATTCTATCAATTAAAATATTGGTTGGTACCTTTTTTCTAAGGTTTTCATTGAAAGCAACATAGTCAAGAGATTGAAAACGCATAATTTCTTCTTGATCAAAGATGATAGATTCTATGGGAGGACGGCCAGCGTCCACCCTATAATGCGCAAAGATTTCTTTGGCCTCTTTTATTATAAATCTGAATTCATGAGCCAAAAAGATAGTAGCGGCACGCTTAACAGAGGAGTGTTCGATATTAGAAAACTCTAGGAAAATCCTTTGTATAGAAGGGTGCATATGCATAAATTGCCTTTCAAGTTCAACGATAAGCATAGCAATGGCATCAGAAAGACTACTGGTTCTATGAAGAATAGAACTGCCCAGAGAGGGCAAAGCACCGACACAAGTAAAGAAATCTTGAATAACTCTTTTTCCAATAATATTACCACTACCGATTCGAAATCCTTTTGTATGATAGGTAGGGGATTCTTCAGCAGGAGCCTCAGAATTTTCCATGATACTATTATCGCCCATGTCGGCAATAATTTCCCCAATTTCATACATAGTGACAAGCAAGCAAACTAACACACGAGAAAACAGAAAGGCAACGGGAAAAAGGCAAACGGAAAAGAGAGGAGGAGATTGGGAAAGAGAGGGCGAATAAAATGGCAAGGGTGAAGTGGGGAAGAGGAAAACGAGAGGCAAATGGCAAATAATGTAATGTGGGAGATGGGGATTGCGATGGGTACTTGGTATGGTTGACTTGCTTGCGTGAGCCTCCCCGGCAATGGCGCCAGAAATTCTTCTTGTTACCTCTTGAGCACTGCGTTGGATTTCCCCGAAGAGGAGAGGATGATGCAGCAAAGTAGCGTAAGTATTTCCCTCAGTTTTTGAGAACCAAGGTATCAATCCAGTAGGAGACCATGCACAAGTCCCTCATACCTACACAAAATGATAGCTACTCGCAACCAACACTTAGGGGTTATCAATCCCTTCACGGTCACTTACGAGAGTGAGATCTGATAGAGATGATAAATAATATTTTTGGTATTTTTGATAGATAGATGCAAAGTGAAAAGTAAAAGGCAAAGTAAAAATAAAGCAAGTAAATAAAGTGATAGAGATTATTATGATGAGAATAGACCCAGGGGCCATAGATTTCACTAGTGGCTTCTCTCAAGAGCATAGATTTTCTACGGTGGGTGAACAAATTACTGTTGAGCAATTGACAGAATTGAGCATAGCTATGAGTATATCTAGGCAATGATCATGTATATAGGCATCACGTCCGAGAAAAGTAGATCGAAACGATTCTGCATCTACTACTATTACTCCACTCATCGACCGCTATCCAGCATGCATCTAGAGTATTAAGTTAAAAACGGAGTAACGCCTTAAGCAAGATGACATGATGTAGAGGGATAAATTCATGCAATATGATAAAAAACCCCATCTTGTTATCCTCGATGGCAACAATACAATACGTGCCTTGCAACCCTTTCTGTCACTGGGTAAGGACATCGCAAGATTGAACCCAAAGCTAAGCACTTCTCCCATTGCAAGAACTACCAATCTAGTTGGCCAAACCAAACGGATAATTCGAAGAGACTTGCAAAGATAACTCAATCATACATAAAAGAATTCAGAGAAGAATCAAATGTTTTCCATAGATAATACTGGATCATAAACCCACAATTAATCGGTCTCAACAAGCACACCACAAAAAGAAGATTACATCGAATAGATCTCCACAAGAGAGGGGGAGAACATTGTATTGAGATCCAAAAAGAGAGAAGAAGCCATCTAGCTACTAACTATGGACCCGAAGGTCTGAAGTAAACTAGTCACACTTCATCGGAGGGGCTATGGTGTTGGTGTAGAAGCCCTCCGTGGTGGATGCCCCCTCCGGTGGAGCTCCGGAACAGGCCCCAAGATGGGATCTCGTGGATACAGAAGGTTGCGGCGGTGGAATTAGGTTTTTGGCTCCTGTTCTGATCGTTTGGGGATACGTAGGTATATATAGGAGGGAGGAGTACGTCGGTGGAGCATCAGGGGGCCCACGAGGTAGGGGGCGCGCCCTCCACCCTCGTGACCGCCTCTGGCACTGCTTGGAGTAGGTTCCAAGTCTCCTAGATCACGTTCGGTGAGAAAATCACGTTCCCGAAGGTTTCATTCCATTTGGACTCCGTTTGATATTCTGTTTCTTCGAAACACTGAAATAGGCAAAAAATAGCAATTCTGGGATGGGCCTCCAGTTAATAGGTTAGTCCCAAAAATAATATAAAAGTGGAAAATAAAGCCCAATATAGTCCAAAACAATAGATAAAGTAGCATGGAGTAATCAAAAATTATAGATACGTTGGAGACGTATCACAAGTCAATAGAGTAAGTCCAGCACTAGATTTGCTAGCCTCACATAGTATAAGGTGGCTGTCGGTGTCAAAATAGGGGGTCCCGAACTGTGCGTCTAGGCGGATGGTAACAGGAGACAAGGGACACGGAGTTTTACCCAGGTTCGGGCCCTCTTGATGGAGGTAAAACCCTACGTCCTACTTCATTAATATTGATGATATGGGTAATACAAGAGTAGATCTACAACGAGATCAAAGAGGTTAAACCCTAGAAGCTAGCCTATGGTATGATTGTTATATATTGTGTTGTCCTACGGACTAAAACCCTCCGGTTTATATAGACACCGGAGAGGGTTAGGGTTACACAAAGTCGGTTACAATAGTAGGAGATCTAAATATCCGCATCGCCAAGCTTGCCTTCCACGCCAAGGAAAGTCCCATCCGGACACGGGACGAAGTCTTCAATCTTGTATCTTCATAGTCCAGGAGTCCGGCTGAAGGTATAGTCCGGCTATCCGGACACCTCCTAATCCAGGACTCCCTCAGTAGCCCCTGAACCAGGCTTCAATGATGACGAGTCCGGCACGCAGATTGTCTTCGGCATTACAAGGCGGGTTCCTCCTCCAAGTACTTCATAAAAGATTGTAAACACTAAGGGTAGTGTCCGGCTCTGCAAAATAAGTTTCCACATATTGCCATAGAGAGAATAATATTAACACAAATCTAATCTGCTGACGTATTCCATAGCGTGACATCACGCTACGGCCAAGCCTTTATTCGAATCGTTTTTACTTCCCCACCTCAGCGCATTTTGCGAGGCGGTTTCCATGGCACGTCTTGTTAAAGCAGAGATCGTGTCCCTCATTTACGGGATTCTCATCAATATGGACGTGGGTAACCCAACCGCGCCATTTATCACGGCGCTTGGGAGATAAGCGAGTTTTACCAGGCTGGTGGGGACGCATAGTCGCATCCGCCCATATAAGGGGATAAGGGTCCACCTTTTTACCTACGCCTTCTTCCTCCTTTGCCTATCCATCTTCCGCGCACTCGAGCTCCAGCGCCCAAGCCCGCACTTCCCACCTCAACCTTCTCCAGCCATGTCCGGAGCAGGAGGAAAGTGGATGGTCTCCTCCGTCATGGAAGGCCATATCAAAAAGCTAAGGAAGGCCGGATACTTGTCTAACGACATCGCACACCGGCTTCCCAAAAAGGGGCAGCTCCTCCCCACCCCAAGGCCCCATGAGAGGGTCGTATTCCTTCCCCACTTCCTCCACGGACTGGGTTTTCCTCTCCACCCGTTCATCCGGGGGCTCATGTTCTACTATGGCCTGTATTTCCACGATCTGGCCCCGAATTTCGTCCTCAACATATCGGCGTTTATCATCGTGTGTGAGGCTTTCCTCTGCATCCGCCCCCATTTCGGCTTGTGGCTCAGGACCTTCAACATCAAGCCGAAGGTGGTGCGGGGTAACCAGGCGGAATGCAGAGGCGCCATGGCGGGCAAGATGGCCAACGTCCTATGGCTCGAGGGCTCCTTTGTGGAGACCCTAAAGGGGTGGCAGTCATGGTGGTTTTACACCACCGAGCCGCGCGATCCTAAGTGGGTCGCAGCCCCCGAGTTCCGGTCCGGACCCCCCACGCGGCTCACGTCTTGGAAAGAGACGGGCCTGTCATGGGGCAACAAAGACGAGGTGACCAGACTGCAAAAATGCATCCAAACCCTGGTGAACAAGTAGCTCAAGCTTGTCAATGTAGTCTAGGTTACGCTCATCCGCCGGATCCTCCCGTGTCAACAACGGGACTTCAATCTGTGGGGGTTCGACCCGGCGCAGCACCCCACCCTGAGCAGGCTCTTCGACATGACGTACGAAGATGTCTGGAAGGTGCTATTCAAAGGCGCCGAGGCTCCCGCATCCGCTTCCGAGGACCGCGGATTCAGCACGCAGTGTCACGCTGGCGAGGTAAGCCATTTTTACCTTTTATAGGATGTCGGTTTTTCATAGTTTGACTCTATGCGGGATCTAAGCTCCCTTACCTTTGACAGGATTGGCAGGTGAGGTTCGGATAGATCAACTGTCCGGCTCCTTTGCCCGAAGACCCAGCCAATGCTCGTTTAGCGAAGCTGCTGGTTCCGGCACCTTACGTGGTGCCGGAGGAGAAGGCCAAGAATAAGGCCACGGGGACTCGAAAGAGTTCCCGGCGTATGGTGGTGTCGGACTCATCGTCCGACGACTCCGAGATGCCCTCCTCCCGTGAAGACGAGGAGGAGGAAGAAGAAACCTCTCCCCCTCCAGCGGGGGGAGGAAAGAAGAGGAAGGCCGCCCCAACAGGGGAGGCCGAAGGGTCCAAGAAGGGGAAGACCCTCCCTCTGGACTACTCCACCAACGCCGACGAGGGCGAAGAGGAGTGGCCGCACAGGGCCAAGCGCCCGGCAGAATCGTAAGTATTCGGATACCAGAGTAACTCATTGCATTCCTTTGTTGCACAGCTTTTCCTTGTGTCAAATATAATTATGCAGCCCGCCCAAGGCCAGGCTCGACGAGTCGTCGAGCGGCTCCCTGGATTCATCGGACGTGAATTCAGTTCCGCCCGCTGCCTCCCCCCGTACTGCGGACGACGCTGAAGTGGCGTCGCGACAAGCTCCGGGCCAAGAGGAGGTGGTCCTGGAGGAGCCGCGAGGCGACCTCCCGGACTCCGAGAGTAAAGGGGACAAGACCCCTCAGGGCTCCAAGTCCGGCTTTGCGCCGGATACCGCGCCGGAATCCTCAACGGTTCCGGACTGCGGCAGGCGAGGAGCAAGCCTACTAAGCCGGCGGCCCCCGTCCAACCGGATGCGCCGGACAATTTGCTGGAGGTGCTTAACGGCGCCTCCATCGATGAGGATCACCGTGCTATCATGAGTACGGTGCTCCAGAAGGTTCAGTCCGCCAAGAGCGGACTGACTGAAGCTTGTGCTAGCCTTCTAACAGGCTTCGAGGTAAGTAAACATATGTAAAAATATTACCGCATAGACAGTAGCCCCTGATGCTCTGTTTGGCGTTCGGAAAGAAAAGCCGAATAGAGGATCTAATAAATTTCACAGGAGTCTAACAAAAAAAGAGTCAATATGCGTATGCAGGCTTCGCTGCTTGCGACCGCCGCACTGACTGCGGAGGTAGGCACCCTGAAGCAGGGTCTCAAGCGGTCCGAGCAAGAGCTCGGCCTTGCCAAGCGGCAGCTCGAGGAGAAAGAAGGTAAGAGATACCTTGTAGAAAAATATATATAAAAAGATGCAATTGCAAAAAATGACAGGATTATGCTGCTTATTGCAGGGGCCACAACTGAGGTGGCGACCCTCAAGCAGGCGCTATCCGAGGCCGATAAGAGAGCGGCCTCAGAGCGCACCGAGCGGGAGAAATTTGAGGCACAGGTCGGCGAGGCACGGCAAGAGCTTCAGGCTCTCATGAAAAAACATGAGAGTTTGGAGCTTGACTCGAAGACGCGAGCGTCCGAGCTCGCAGGGGCCATCGAGACTGCCAAGTCTTCCAAGGCCGAATCCCAGAAGGCCCTCCTGGAATTGGATGCGGTGAAAAAGATAGCAGCGGGTAAGGCATTCTTTATGCAAAGCAAACATACAAAAGTAAGCTACTTGTTACTTACCCGAATCCGGAGCTCTCTAGGAGCGTTCGCAGTTCTTCCCTGTAGCGTATCCAATGCCGTCGCGTTCTACAGAGCCGAGGAGGGCAGTTCGACGAAGAAGGTGTTCTGGTCTCAGTATACTGAGGCCGGACACCCTGTGCCCTTGAGCGACCAGCTGAAGCAGCTGGTCGAGCTCCACAAGGCGGCCGAACAGGCCATGAAGGGCCTCATAGTTCGGCTGTGGCCTGGAGAGGCCCTGCCTGGGAGCTACTTCGGATTGGTGCGGCGGCTGGTGGAATCCTGCCCAAGGCTCGAGGTCATCAATCGCTCCGTCTGCATCGAAGGTGCCCGGAGGGCCCTTGCCCGCGCTAAGGTGCACTGGGGCAAGCTGGATGGTGAGAAGCTTCTGAAGGACGGGCCACCGCCGGGGAAAGAGCATCGTAAGCCCAAGAATTATTATAAGGATGTTATGAAGGGTGCCCGCCTTATGGCGGATGAATGTACCAAGGATGTAATTTTTGAGTACACTCGCTCGTATTGTCCTGTGCACTGAAAACTTGTTCATGTGCGCTAAGCAATGCTTGTTGAATTTAAAATATTACTTTCTGTGCGGCCGTTTATCAAAAATTGAGAGATGGCCAGTCGTTGGCTTCTGCCCCCATGCCACTAGTGTTGGGGTGTTCGGGATAAACCTGAGCGCTCTTTTTCCCATGTTTGGGTCCTTCGAGGGAGGCGCTCAGCACAACGAACAAGGCAATCGGACTATAATGCTTGAACACTCTCACTTAGCCATAGAACTCTATAATTTTAAATTTCGGTGAAGCCCCTAGTATTCGGAAGACCGAGTTCGAGGCGCTATCCACGCCTTGGCCGGACAAAGCCGGTTCCTCGCTCTAAGCGGCATAAGTCTTTAGGGACTCGAAAAACCTCTCGAACAGCGACCGGTCTCTCGCTTCATCATGACAGTCAGTTTTAGCTTTCTCTACTGAGGTGCTCAGCCTAGCTCAACTGGGGCACAATCGCAGTAGTTCTCCTAGTGCTACCATAGCCGATATAGCGGAACGTAAGGTACCAAAACATAGGAGCCGGGAAAACCCAACTATTGACCCAAGACATGATTCGGAGCCGATGCATATAATGCTATAAGTTCGGGGTGCCGCACTTGTGAAAGTGTTTGGACTTCTTACACCATATTGGGGGGTACTGAAGCCCCTGGCGTATTTGCCGTGCCACAGTGTACGGGTGCAACATGTCATGAATGAACATATATTTGTAAGAAAGGTAATGCAAAAATAGATAAAGACTATGAATTGTTTATAAAGGCTGCGATCAAAGCGGAACGATACAAATAGCGCGATAAGCAAAGGGTTGGACTATTTAACATGTCCGGTTCAGGGGGAGGCCGCGGAATTGTATGCAAAACAGGTATACTGCTCGTGATAGAGACCACCTGGGAGTTCCATAATGCGGCATGGCTTGTCTGCTTCCCTGGTTCTTGCATCGTTTCTGCGGCAGTTGAATTGCCGAACAGGTCGTCCGAAGTATGGAGTCCTGAAAGTAAGAGAAAATTAAAAAAGAATTTGGCAGCCCCTATTACGGTTTAAGCCGTGTTTTGGGCGTGCCGTGATGGTTCCCCTTCCCCTGCGCCCATGGTATTTCGAGAGCGTAGTTATGTACGCGAAGCGCTAGTTTTGCTATTTTGCGAGGGCTGGGGTTGGGGCCGCATTGCTATGCCTGCTCAGAACGTGCCAGGCGGTCTTGTTGTAGGTTACTCTCGGCGCGCTTGACAGTATCCGGCCTTTTAACGGCCGGACTGGAGAATTGCCTAGAGAGGCTGCTTTGTACTTCTGCTGCGAGCGCCGCCGTGTGCTCCTCCGTTCGGAGGGAGCGTTCGGTGTTTCCATTGATCGTGATTACTCCTCGAGGGCCTGGCATCTTGAGCTTAAGGTATGCGTAGTGCGGTACCGCATTGAACTTTGCGAATGCGGTTCGCCCGAGCAGTGCGTGATAGCCACTGCGGAACGGGACTATGTCGAAGATTAACTCCTCGCTTCGGAAGTTATCCGGAGATCCGAAGACCACTTCAAGTGTGACTGAACCTGTACAGTTGGCCTCTACACCTGGTATGACGCCTTTAAAGGTCGTTTTGGTGGGCTTAATCCTTGAGGGATCTATGCCCATTTTCCGCACTGTATCCTGGTAAAGCAGGTTCAGGCTGCTGCCGCCGTCCATAAGGACTCTTGTGAGATGAAATCTGTCAATAATTGGGTCTAGAACCAATGCGGCGAACCCGCCATGACGGATGCTAGTGGGGTGGTCCCTTCGATCAAAAGTGATCGGGCAGGAGGACCATGGGTTGAACTTTGGGGCGACTGGCTCCAGCGCGTATACGTCCCGTAATGCACGCTTCCGCTTCTTTTGGGGGATGTGGGTTGCGCATATCATGTTCACCGTCTGCACTTGTGGGGGAAAACCCTTCTGTCCACTGTTGTTCGGCGGCCTGGGCACCTCCTCGTCATCGCTACACAGCCCCTTGTCTCTATTTTCGTCATTTAACTTGCCTTCCTGCTTGAACACCCAACAATCCCTGTTGGTGTGATTGGCTGGCTTTTCGGGGGTGCCATGTATCTGGCACAAGCGGTCGAGTATTCGGTCCAAACTGGACGGGCCCTGAGTATTTCTTTTGAATGGCTTTTTCCGCTAACCGGATTTGTAGCCTCTGAATCTGGCATTGACTGCCGTATCCTCTTTGTTGTCGCTGTTAACGCGGCGCTTTTGCTTGTTCCGGCGCGACCTGCCACTTTTGTCCTTGGTATCCGAATTACCAAGGTTCTTGGTTAAGTTGTTGCTGCGAGCTAGCCAGCTGTCTTCTCCCCCGCAAAAGCGGGTCATGAGTGTCGTGAGGGCTGCCATAGATTTCGGCTTTTCCTATCCAAGGTGCCGGGCAATCCACTCGTCGTGGATATTATGCTTGAAGGCTGCTAGGGGCTCTGCATCCGGACAGTCGACTATTTGGTTTTTCTTTGTTAGGAACCGTGTCCAGAATTGCCTGGCCGATTCCTCTGGCTGTTGAATTATGTGGCTTAGGTCATCAGCGTCCGGTGGTCGCACATAGGTACCCTAGAAATTGTCGAGGAATGCGGCTTCCAGGTCTTCCCAAGAACCGATTGAATCTGCCGGCAAGCTGTTAAGCCAATGCCAGGCTGGTCCCTTAAGTTTGAGTGGGAGGTATTTGATGGCATGTAGATCATCACCGCGGGCCATGTGGATATGAAGGAGATAATCCTCGATCCATACCGCAGGATCTGTTGTGCCATCATATGATTCGATGCTCACGGGTTTGAAACCCTCAGGGATTTTATGATCCATTACTTCCACTGTGAAGCATAGTGGGTGTGCGGCACCTCTGTATTGGGCTATATCACGATGCAGCTCGAATGAGCTTTGTCTACTGTGTTCGGCCCGGCAGGATTTATTATGTCCGGAGTGACGATCCCCGTCACATGCCATAGGGCGCCCACACGATCCGTAGATCGATCTTGTTTGTCTTGCCTTGTCCTCCAGTATCTCTCGCAGGTCTGGCACATTTTCCCGTGCCTTAGTATGTTTTGAGCGGCGTCGGGGCATGGCTTGAGTGGAGGGCTGAGAGGCCTCTCTGTCACGGCCACGAGGTGGCCGGTCGGCCATGTCATGCGCTGGTGATGTAGGTTTAGGTGCTTCCTCCTCTAATCGGGGTAGCAGCCTGCGCTTTGGGTAACTCTTGGAGGGGCGTTCGAGTTCATACTCTTCGGCCGCAAGGACTTCAGTCCATCTGTCGGCTAGCAAATCTTCATCAGCTCTAAGTTGTTGCTGCTTTTTCTTGAGGCTGCTTGCTGTGGCTATAAGCCTGCGTTTAAAACGCTCTTGTTCGGCGGGATCCTCTGGCACGACGAATTCGTCGTCGTCGAGGCTTGCCTCATCTTCGGAGGGAGGCATATAATTATCATCCTCAACCTCTCTGTCTGCCGCTCTCTCGTGAGTGTTGGCTTCTCCATCCTCCTGTGCTGGATCTTGCTGGAGGGGGTGTTCTTTGGCGCTATCCGGAGTATTATTGTCTCCCGTGCCGGAATCACCGTTTTTGCTGTGGCGGGATTTAGAGCGGCGCCGCTGACGCCGGTGCTTGGGCTGTTTCTTGGAGGCGTCATCCCCCGCTGTTCCATTGCCGTCTCCGTCTTTTGGAGTGTCCACCATATATATGTCATATGACGAGGTGGCCTTCCAGTGCCCTATAGGTACTGGTTCTTGGTCGTCTCCTGCATCGTCGTCCATACCATCGATGTCTTCGGAGTCAAAGTCGAGCATGTCGGTTAAGTCATCGACAGTGGCTACGAAGTGGGTGGTGGGTGGGCTTTGAATTTCTTCATCGTCCGTATCCCAACCTTGCTGACCGTAATCCGGCTAGGGCTCTCCTGATAAAGAGAGAGACTTTAGCGACTTCAGGATGTCGCCGAAGGGCGAGTGCTAAAAGATGTGCCCGGCGGTGAACTCCATGATCGGCGCCCAATCGGATTCGATCGGCAGGCACGCGGAGGGCTCGGAGTCCGAAGAGGAATCCGGCCCCTCGGAGTCACGGGCCTTGCGGGGTGCGGGGCTAGTGTTTGGCTCGATCGCCTTTGAGATCGCAGCCCCCGAGGCGGCGTCCAACCACTCATCCTCGATCGGCGCAGTAGGCTCCGAATTAAGGGTGGAACCGATGCGCGTGCGGCCTCCGGGACGTTGTTCGGCGGCAGAGCTAGATCATGCCCATCGAGACAATGCGGCGCGCTCGGCTGTGGCTCGAATCTGTCGAAGATCAAGTCCCCGTGGATGTCAGCCGTGTAGTTTAAACTTCCAAATCTGACCTGATGGCCAGGGGCATAGCTTTCGATCTGCTCCAGGTGGCCAAGCGAATTGGCCCGCAGTGCGAAGCCACCGAAGACGAAGATCTGTCCGGGGAGAAAAGTCTCACCCTGGACCGCATCGTTGTTGATGATCAAAGGATCCATCGAGCCTAAAAGCGACGACACAGAGGAACTCTCAATGAAAGCACCAATGTCGGTGTCAAAACCGGCGAATCTCGGGTAGGGGGTCTCGAACTGTGCGTCTAGGTGGATGGTAAAAGGAGACAAGGGACACGAAGTTTTACCCAGGTTCAGGCCCTCTTGATGGAGGTAAAACCCTACGTCCTGCTTGATTAATATTGATGATATGGGTAGTACAAGAGTAGATCTACCACGAGATCAAAGAGGCTAAACCCTAGAAGCTAGCCTATGGTATGATTGTTGTATATTGTGTTGTCCTACGGACCAAAACCCTCCAGTTTATATAGACACCGGAGAGGGTTAGGGTTACACAAAGTCGGTTACAATAGTAGGAGATCTAAATATCCGCATCGCCAAGCTTGCCTTCCATGCCAAGGAAAGTCCCATCCGGACACAGGACAAAGTCTTCAATCTTGTATCTTCATAGTCCAGGAGTCCGGCTGAAGGTATAGTCCGGCTATCCGGACACCCCCTAATCCAGGACTCCCTCAGTGGCTATACTGAACAAATATGGGACCAACCCAGATATCCTGTTCTGATGTTTGTTGCCCCGAGCCACTCTTATGTAATGCCACTGGTAAAATGTAGCAGTCGCACTGTTAAAAGTAAGGACATGTTAAACCAATGTTGTTTTCAATGTAATGCCTCCAGTAATATGAATCAATGGCACTTCTTTACATGTCCTGCTAAAATTTCCCATTTAGATAAGTTGGTTCTTTTCGTTAGAAATGCAACTGTCCTGGTCCGCCTACTCTCCCGTGCCCAAAGTAATGTCGTATTTAACGGTTGTCATAGTTAATCCTAATGCCCACACTAATATCTAGCAATGCCACTTCTTTAGAAATTGCTACTGTCCTTGTAGGATTGCCATTCAGATAAGGAACATGCTTCTTTTCATTTGATGCATGTTTCATCACTTGTTAGTCACCCTCCTTTCCACCTTTTTTGTGCAAACAGAGATATACATTTCACGCTCGATCTTAGTTGAACTGCACAAATGATATCCATATTATAGTTGAGAATTCCAAGAGCTTCACAACCAACCTTGATGTTGCTCAATTTTATTGCAACTAATGAAGAAGAAGCTCTATGGGATTCATTTTCTGATGGAAATGGAACCGGGGCTGGAGCCCTTTTCTTAAAAAAATTGAAGAAGAAGCTGCTAGCTCACGGGACATTGCTTCATTTTAGGTGAACTGCACCAAAAGGTCCCATGAATTGAATCATCCATGTTGGTGACTGAAAGAGCCAGCTTCAGCATCCCAGTCTAAGCACCCCCGGCCTCCATCCTTGAGATGCACGGTACACCTCGTTTGCCACCTGCTCGACCCTAGTGTCACTGATAAAATGAAGTAATAATACAGTTAAAATAGAGCGAGTGTCATCTCTATCATTTCATTTCCAATGTAGATAAAGAAAGTGCTTCTCTTTGTTAAAGTATGTTTCATCAGCTAGTCCCATTGTTAATGTTTAAGCGTTTCTGCAAACTGGGGTGCTTAATTTTAGTTGATATGTACAAAAATAGAGATTTGAATGTCTCAAGGCGCCTCCTTGTATTACTGCTGTACACTGATGTTCATAACTGGCAGAAGGTGTATCTGGGAGACTTGGGACGATGTCCAGTATGAGGCGTACCGTATGAGGCATCGCAGGGCCCATCTCGCCCTCACAGCATGGCATACTATGATACTATCGCAATATTTTCTTCTATTTATTTTGTGTGTTTCATCAACTAGTGCCACTATAATGTAATCACGCTTTTTCATTATCTATGCAAACAGGGTTATTCAGCTGCATTTTGGTGGAACTGCACAAATGTACGTATGGAACCGGCATATATGCAGAGTGCGAGGTGTGCCAAGTAAAAATTACCGACACCAATCATGCTGCATGCACGCATTGGCATCCACCACCACCAGTGGGATGTGTGGCGCTCTTTGTGGACGGATCTTTCTCGGCAGCAAATCCTCTAACCAAATACTAGTCGCTTATATTGGCAGTTTTCTAGGGAGTACTCTTTTCTGAAAGAAACACCAATCTATTTTTCTTTATTTGTACACTGTGTCACAACTTTGACCCAAAGGTCCAGAGCTATTTTATGGTGATTGGCGTAGTACTCGGAGACTGATTGTAAGCATGATTTTCATTAGCTGTCACACTGATTGTAAGCATGAGCAGGTGGAAGATTAGGTTAGTGCGAAGCTTACCTTAAACCCTACCACCGCCGTTGAAATGAGACAAGCGTCGAGGGAACCGTGGAGAACGGCGGGGAAGCGACGTCGCGCCATCCGACCTCCTCTTACGGTGGGAGAACGAATACTCCTGTGGCTTCGGCTGGCTCTGCACCCTCATGAACGGCACACCATACTCGATTGATTCGTTATCCTTTGGGTGCTCGACCTTCGACCAGTACGCCCACCACCTCCGCCTGACTATAGCCTCGGGCGAATCTGTCTGCTCCATCGCCCATAGGAGATACTCGATGAACTTGGAGGACTGCGGCGTGACTGCCGCCGAGGAGTACATGTACATCGCCGCCCTCATCGCCGCCGTCTCACTCTTTCGCATACATAGCCACATGGCCCGCACCGTCCTCGAAATCTCCGACTCATTGTAAAACCAACTAAGGATCTCCTTCAACCTGGCTAACTTTGCCTCGTCACCGCTGGTGATCTGCCTGATTCGCTGCTGCATCCTCTCCATAGATGTCATTCTGAGTAGTCCGTTGCTAGCTTTGGAAGATGGGAGGAGAGACGGTGGTCTTGCAATAGAGAAGAGGGAGAGGAGAGGAGGTGGTTTTGGAATGGAGATGATGGAGAGGAGAGGAGGTGGTTTTGCAATGGAGAGAAGATCAAAAGAGGGAGAGGCAAGATGGTGGTTTTGGAATGGAGATGATGGAGAGGAGAGGAGGTGGTTTTGGAATGGAGATGATGGAGAGGAGAGGAGGTGGTTTTGCAATGGAGAAGATCAGAAGAGGGAGAGGCGAGACGGTGGTTTTGGAATGGAGATGATGGAGAGGAGAGGAGGTGGTTTTGCAATGGAGAAGAGGGAGAGGAGCGTGCGGCAGCGATTTAGGATTGGGCAAGAGGGCCGGCGCGCTGTGAATAGATCAAAATCAAAATCAATTTAACCTTCAATTAAGAAAGCGACCCCACATTAACTAGTCTCCCTTTTATTCTGGGTCATAATTGACCATGATTTTCGCACATAAAATATATGTTATACGTTGCAAAAATAATATAATTTGAAAGTACATTCAGATACGAACCAAACGATACAATTTTTGGTGACATGCATTCATATTTTGCTTGTCACATACAGTACGTGGTCAAAATTTGACCCAAAATACACAAAACAACAAAAAAAATACTTCCAAGACCAGCGCCGCTCTTCCGCTCTTCTCCTCTTAAACCACCGCCGCCCCTCTCCTGTTCCATTTCAAAACCACCGCCCCTCCTCTCCTGTTCCAGTCCAAAACCAGCGTCGCTCCTCTCCCGTTCTAATCCAAAACCAGCGCTGCTCCTCTCCTCTTCCATTCAAAAACCACCGCCGGCGAGTGAAGGTGTTGTGGAGAAGTAGATCGATGGAGGAGTACAACCGATACGTGAGGATCGCAGACGGTGACCCTGTGAAGCTAGCTAGGATGTTGGAGATACAGTCTTGGTTTGACAACAAGGACCAACTAGCGGCGACGGCGAAATCCATGGCCAAATATCTGCAACAGAGCGAAAAGGCGGCGATACTCCCAGAGGGAGTCGCGCCGGAGTACATAGAGCTGCTCCTTTGGGCCATGGAGCAAACAGATTCACCGAATCTGATCGTGAGGGAGCGGTGGTGGGAGTATCGATCCCAAATGGAGCATCCACCAGAGATTGAAGGATCGAGCATCTACAGGGTGCCGTTTGTGAGGGTGTCCTACCAGAGCGAGCCGGTGGAGTCTTCGTCGACCGAACCCATTTGCAAGAGGAGAAAAGCAGTTGGCCCGATGACGCTTCCCCGCCATCGTTTCCCTCGCCGTTCACATCGTCTCACGGGGCGGCTGTCTGCCGTCGAGGAATAGGAGGGGGCTCCCCCCCCCCGGCCCAATAGTCAGGCAGGTTGTGAATTGTCAGGAGGAGCTTAGGGTTGTCAGTATTTGCAGGTTGTGAATTGTGTTTTGTGATGTGTATTTTCAGAGTACTTTCAGATATGAATGTCTTTTGAATTTCAGATTTGCAGTATTGAGCATATGAAGAATTTTATGAATTCTAGAGATCTATTTTTAGCACTTAAAAATGTAGTTTCATAGGAGTATAAAAGTGCAGATGAGAAGAAACTACAAGTTTCAGTTTTAGATAAGAAACTGTAAGTTCAGTTTCAGATAAGAAACTGCAACTTTCAGAGGCAGAGCATTTATATTAACACGGCCTTTTCAAACAGGGTTAACATCATGTTGGAAGTTTTATTCATGGTCGAAAATGGAACTACCAGCCAGTTAACATCATGCTGATCCACATTCATGCATAGCACATCTTCATATGATGCACAGTCAAAATGCCCACACAATGTCGAGTGTGCGAAACACAGAGAAAACGAGGGACGAAGTTTTGGCAAGTGTTGGACGTGGTTTTGGGCTGCCCCGTCTAGGCTTTCATTTTTAACATGCGCAGCCCACGACCTCGAATGGGAGGGCCTGTTTGTATTTTCTTAGGGCCGTCATGTACCGACCGGCCTATGGACCTCCCATCCGAGGTTTTATTTTTGGCAGCCCAATTTATGTATTTCTTTGAAGAAAACGCAGAGGTCTGTTCTATTTTTCTATATAAGAATAGCAACGCCAGGTACAACTTATGTTTCCCTTCTAACTATATTATATATATTTAAATTATTTTATATGTTATTATATATTATTTTTATTGTCATCATATATTTAACAGATACTTACATATGTAAGAAAACAATATCCCACATCTTATTAACTTATAAAAATAATTTCTTAACAAATAAAATCCTGGATTGTTTTGGCACGAAAATCCTAGTAATTGTGTACAAAAGCTTGGTAAGATTTAAGGATGAATGTAATAATATCACTTATTATTTAAATATATTTATAACAAAATGCTCGACCCTTTTTTATTTTTTGATAACATTACTGGCCCAACCCAACATTATAATTAGAATCAGCCCAGCAAAATCGTGTATCTAGATAAAGTGCAAATGGCCTGTAATTTTTTTAGGAAATAAAATAAATGGGCCGCATGGACGCTACATTAATTGTTCACCCAGCCCAGCTAATGGCTGTAATTCAAAAAAAAGATTAAAGTGATTGTAAATTCTACCGCGCAAAAAAAAGACTGTAAATTCTGAAAAAATGGGTTGAATACGTGCCACATTTTTGGAGGCTAAAATGTGGGCCAATAGGTCGAAGCCAACGCAAGTCGTTGTCAATTTAGTCAACAAATGATTCTGACATGTTAGCCGTTGGATTTACATCCAACGACCGGCATCCATCTTCAATCTCTCGTCTTCTTCCTCCAGCGCCGCCGGGACCACCTCCCGCCTCCTGCTGCTAGCAGCTCTGCTTAGCACACTTCGCTATGAACCGCTACTCCACCGTTGGTCAGGCCATCCCTCCACCCCTCCACACCTCATGTTCTTCTCCACCGACTGCCGAACCACACCGCACTAGAACCAGTTAACCCTCGTACACCTCTCCGTCTGTGACTCTACTCCCGTGTCTTCCCATCTCTGGCTCGTTGCTGTCCGGGGCCTCGCTGTCATCCACCACCTTGGATGCGCTCGGCGCGGCATGGTCAACGTGGTCAACGAACGACACCATCGGAAGTAGACTGTGCGTGGAGAGGCTGACAGCTGGGTCCACGGCCGCACACCAGGAAATGCCTCCTTATTACGTGCAAAATAATGATTCCTCCACCTGACATCCGGGACCCACCGGAAGGGCCTCTGTATTTCGCAAAAAAAACGTGCCCCCGCTGACTTGTCGGACCCACCAGCTATCTTCGCACACAAGGAAGTGCCTCCTTATTACGCACAAAAAAAATGAATACTCCCCCTGCCAGCTGGAACCCAGCAAACTGGGAGGCTGACTTGTGGGCCTACCAAGTTGACGGGGACGGAGGGCTTTGTCAACTTAGTCAATATGAAAGATTCTAGCTCCTGTTACCGTACGATGTTCATCCAACGGTTGTAGTGCTTCTTCAACCTCTGGTCTTCTTGCTCCAGCCGCCCAAACCAGCGCCGGTCGTGCCGCGTGCTCCTACCTCCCGTGGCCGGCTGTGATGCCGCAGAGGCCTCACCGCCCCCTACTACTCCCACCGCTGGCCAGGCCATCCCTCTACTCACCCACACACCCTGTTATTCTGCGGCGACAGCAGCCTCACACCGCAGCCGAACCAGTGAACCCTCGTTCTCCTCTTCGCGTGGGCATCCACTGCTGCGTCTTCCCCAGCTCCGAGTCGTCCCCTTCCTAGGCCTCGCCGTCGTCCACCACCGTGGTGCTCTCGGCGCGGTGTGGTCAACGTGGTCAAGGAACGACTTCCATCGGACGTGGACTGTACGTGGAGAGGCTGACAGCTGGGTCCACGGCCGTAGCAAGGAAGTGCCTCCTTATTACGCAGAAAATAATGATTCCTCCACCTGACAGCGGGGACCCACCGGACGAGCCACCATATTTCGCGAAAAAAAGTTTCCCCCTGACTGCTGGGACCCACCAGCTACATCTTCGCACGCAAGGAAGTACGTCCGGGCAAAAAAAATGATTCGCCCCCCTGACTGCTGGGACCCACCAGCTACATCTTCGCACGCAAGGAAGTGTGTCCGGGCAAAAAAACGATTCGCCCCCCTGACTGCTGGGACCCACCAGCTACATCTTCGCACGCAAAGGAAGTGCGTCCGGGCAAAAAAACGATTCACCCCTCTGTCTGATGGGACCTACCAGCTACATTTTCGCACGCAAGGAACTGCCTGACAGTCGGGACCCACCTAGTCGAAGCGTACGTAGCGTTGTCATTCTGGTCGCGAACGTGTACGTACATATATACTGGTCGATGTAGAGGCGCGCACGTGTCGTAGTAGGGGCGCGTACGTGTTGTAGTAGAGGCGCTCACGTAGCATGTATACGTACGTACAGCGGCCAGGGTGCAAGAAAGAAAATATGGCCACGTACGTACACACGGGCGGGGTCTCGAACGCCTACTCGCGCATACGTACATGGCTGGGTCGGAATGGAGAAACAGAGTCGTCGTTGTGTTCATGGGGAGGCAACGGAATGCGTCGTGTTCATGGGAGGCAACGGAATGCGTCGTGTTCATCAGGAGGCAACGGAACGCGTGGGAGCCAACCGGCTTGGACGAAACAGGCGATGGAAACGAGGCCTGGCGTACCGCAGAACGGAGGAAACGGCCTTGTGTTCGACCGGCCACGTTCGGAACGGGGTCCTATTGATCGGGAGGGGTGTGGCGTACCGCAATACAGAGGAAACGAACCTCCTACGGTCGAAACGGGGGTCCTGTTGATCAGGAGGGGTGTGGCGTACCGCAAAACGGACGAAACGGACCTCCTACGGTCAAAACGGGGGTCCTGTTGATCGGGAGGGGTGTGGCGTACCGCAAAATGGAGGAAATGGACCTCCTACGGTCGAAACGGGGGTCCTGTTGATCGGGAGGGGTGTGGTGTACCGCAAAATGGACGAAACGGACCTCCTACGGTCGAAATGGGGGTCCTGTTCATCGGGAGGGGTGTGGCGTACCGCAAAACGGGACTCCACGGGTTACTGTTCATCTCCACCGTTGACCTCCTCTAGCCTCCATGGGCTACCATCGACCTCCTCCAGCCTCCACGGGCTCCTGTTCATCCAGCCTCCACCACGCGCTACTCCACCGGCTACTGTTCAACCACCCCTCCACCGTCTACTGCTCATCCAGCCCTCCACCATCTACTGTTCATCCAGCCCTCCACACCACGGGTTCCTGTTCAACCACCCCTCCACGGCCACCCCTCCACCGTCTACTGTTCATCCAGCCCTCCACACCATGGGGTCCTATTCATCCAGAGGCAACGCCACCACTCACTGTTCATCCAACCCCCCCCTGCAACGCTCGCTGTTCATCCAATCGATCGGCTTCAGTTAGGAGCAGTAGTGAAGGAATCGCTCCATCGGGTTCAGTTAACAGCCATCGATCGATCGCTCGGGTTCAGTAACGCGTAGCCTACAGTGCAATCTCTCGGGTTCAGTTAGAGCCCAACGCCTCGCTCGGGTTCAGTTAGAGCCAAAGCCTCGCACGTGTACGAGAGAAACGCGCATCGCTCGGCCCCCGACCTCCCACCATAACCGGCAACTCCCCAAAATTTTCCTCCCCCTCGCTTCAACCATGGTTTTTTCCGTCATGGACAGCCCAAAGAATGTCCTGCAGCTACGTCTCCGACCCGCCCAGGACGAAAAGCCCATTTTCTGTCATGATTTTTTGTCATAGAAGTAGGAGCCCACCACATCTATGATGATACCGGGTTTTGTCACAATTATCATCATAGAAGTGTCATATGTATGACAGAAAAAAAAACTGTTCGGCCCAAAATGTCACGGATGTGTCTTTTTTTTGTAGTGGAGGGATGAACTAACCTTGGGTTTTGTCGATGATGACTTCATGTAGGTGTTGAAGATGTGGATGCTCAATGTTGATGAAGATCATTTGGAGCAATCCTTTTGGAGTGAGTTGCACTTTCAATACCTACACGGGTTAGTCCCACAAGGAACAAACAAGGATATCCATAGACATGGAGTGATGCACACAGATGATGTCTATGAAAGCATTATGTTACCTTGTCCCTTGTCTTACCAACAAGAGGGTTTGTGACTCCTTGAACTAGTGCAAGATGTGGAAGTTGATTTCACTCGTTGTTGCCAAAATAATATGAGTGAAATATGTTGGCGGAGTCACCCTCAAGAACTCTCTAGTTCTTCTTCTTCGGGATCCACATCATCTTGATGGGAATCCTTGGAGTTGTAGTCGTACTTGATGAAGTAGAACTTGTCGTAGTCTTGGGAACCCACTTGACCAAGGACTTAGGAGCTTCTTCAAATGCATCAATCTCCTCTTGAAGCTTGTCCTTGCCTTTTTGCTTGTGGTCTTGTGGTGGAAGATCATCTTGAGCTTGTGTCCCCTTGAAGGAAGTAGGATCATACTACTCTTGTTGAGGAACAAACTTCGTCTTGGGATATTGATCTTCTTCCCACTCAACTCCATTGGCATTGAACTTTCGTTCAAAACCAACACCTTGATTCTTCCGGTGCCTTCCTTGCTTGCGTACAATTTCCTCAAATTTCTTACTCCCGACAAGGCTCTTGTAAACACCTTTCTCTATAATTCCCTTCAATAAGCTATTTTCTTGCTCAAGTGTAACTTGGCTAAGAGAATAATTAGTGGAATCAAGAGAACTACTAGAAGCAACAACATTTGATTTAGCATGATTATTGTTACTACTAGAGGAAGAATCCTTCTTGTTTTTGTTAATGGACTTGACTTAAGGCATGTAAGTAGATAAGAGTAAACGCTTGGCAATGTAAGAAGAACTTTTATTACAAAGATCATCATTGATTGCCTTTGAGAACTCATGCTCTTGCTCAAGATTGAGCTTTTCAAAGCGTAACTTCTCATGAGTCCTTAAAAGTTCTCGATGATCTTCTAAGATAGTTTCATGAGCTAACTTAAGAGTGTTTAGTTCTTTAGTTAGAAGCTCAATCTTCTCCTTATCATTGTCATTCGCTTTATCTTGATTAGCATGATTAATTGACGTTTCATCATAGTATTCATCACTAGAGTTGTCAACAAGTAAATCATCATCACCTAGCAAGTCATCTTCATCACTATTGAAATCAACATACTCGGGGTGTGATGCGTCTCCAACGTATCTATAATTTTTGATTGCTCCATGCTATATTATCTACTGTTTTAGGCAATATTGGGCTTTATTTTCCAATTTTATATTATTTTTGGGACTAACCTATTAACCGGAGGCCCAGCCTAGATTTGCTGTTTTATGCCTATTTTAGTGTTTCGAGGAAAAGGAATATCAGACGGAGTCAAAACGGAACAAATCAACTTGAGAAGTTATTTTTGGAAGGAAACCCACCTGATGGACTTGGACCCCATGTCAGAAGATACGGGAGGTGCTCACGAGGGTGGGGGCGCGCCCTCCCCCCCTAGGCGCGCCCCCCTGCCTCGTGGGGCCCCGTAGCTCCACCGACGTACTCCTTTCACCCATATATACCGTCGTACCCTAAAACTTCCAGAACAGAAGATAGATCGGGAGTTCCACCGCCGCAAGCCTCCAGAACCACGAAAAACCAATCGGAACCCCTTTCCGGTACCCTGCCGGAGGGGGGATCCATCTCCGGTGGCCATCTTCATCATCCCGGGGCTATCCATGACGAGGAGGGAGTAGTTCACCCTCGGGGCTGAGGGTATGTACCAGTAGCTATGTGTTTGATCTCTCTCTCTCTCTCGTGTTCTCTCTCGTGTTCCATCTATGGCATGATCTTGATGTATCCCGAGCTTTGCTATTGTAGTTGGATCTTATGTTTATTCTCCCCCTCTACTCTCTTGTGATGAATTGAGTTTCCCCTTTGAAGTTATCTTATCAGATTGAGTCTTTTATGAACACTTGATGTATGTCTTGCTGTGCTTATCTGTGGTGACAATGGGATATCACGTGCCACTTGATGTATATTTTGGTGACCAACTTGCGGGTTTCGCCCATGAACCTATGCATAGGGGTTGGCACACGTTCTTGATTCTCCGGTAGAAACTTTGGGGCACTATTTGAAGTACTTTTATGTTGGTTGGATAAATCTGAGATTGTGTGTCGTATAATCATGCACACGGATACTTGAGGTGACAATGGAGTATCTAGGTGACATTAGGGTTTTGGTTGATTTGTATCTTAAGGTGTTATTCTAGTAAAAACTCCAGGGTTGTTTGTGACACTTATAGGAATAGCCCAACGGATTGATTTGAAAGAATAACTTTGAGGTGGTTTCGTACCCTACCATAATCTCTACATTTGTTCTCCGCTATTAGTGGCTTCGGAGTGACTCTTTGTTGCATGTTGAGGGCTCGTTATATGATCTATCTATGTTATTATTGTTGAGAGAACTTGCACTAGTGAAAGTATGAACCCTAGGCCTTGTTTCCTATCATTGCAATACCGTTTACGCTCGCTTTTACCACTCGCTACCTTTCTGTTTTTATATTTTCAGTTTACAAAAACCTATATATACTATCTATTTTGCACTTGTATCACCATCTCTTCGTCGAACTAGTGCACCTATACAATTTACCATTGTATTGGGTGTGTTGGGGACACAAGAGACTCTTTGTTATTTGGTTGCAGGGTTGCTTGAGAGAGACCATCTTCATCCTACGCCTCCTACGGATTGATAAACCTTAGGACATCCACTTGAGGGAAATTTGCTACTGTCCTACAAACCTGTGCACTTGCAGGCCCAACAACGTCTACAACAAGAAGGTTGCGTAGTAGACATCAAGCTCTTTTCTGGCGCCGTTGCCGGGGAGGCTAGGTAAGTGAAGGTATATCTTTAGATCTTGCAATCGAATCTTTTTGTTTCTTGTTTTAGCACTAGTCTGGTTTATAAAAGAAAACTACCAAAAAAATGGAATTGAGTTTGTCTCATACGCTTCACCTTTTTAATATCTTTCGTGAGTATGATGGAAAGGATAATTGTGCTCAAGTGCTAGAAGAAGAAATCTCTAAATTGTTTGGCACTAAATATGTGAATGATGAGCATGATTGCAATGTTGTTAGTATGAATTCCTTGAATATCCATGATGCTAATGATATGCAAAGCCACAAGCTTGGGGAAGCTATGTTTGATGAAGATGATATTTTTTGTCCCCCAAGGTTTGATGAGCAAATTTACTATGATGAAAGAATCCGTCCTATCTATGATGATTATTGTGATGACACGTATGCTATAAAGAATAATGATAACCATGAAACTTGTCATCTTGATCTCATACATCAGTATGTATTATTTCCAATAAGTCAGTTGCTCGCTCCATAGTTCCGGAGAACGGCGTTTTAGTCATCTTTCCCATGAGGCATGGTTCGCAAGCTTCAACTGATTCATAATCAAGTGATTCCAAAAACCCATTAGCATGGAGTTTCTTCATGCGCTTTACACCAATATGACCTAAACGGCAGTGCCACAAATAAGTTTCACTATCATTATTAACTTTGCATCTTTTGGTTTCAATATTATGATTATGTGTATCACTACGATCGAGATCCAACAAACTATTTTCATTGGGTGTGTAACCATATAAGGTTTTATTCATGTAAACAGAACAACAATTTTTTCTCTTACTTAAATGAATAACCGTATTACAATAAACATGATCAAATCATATTCATGCTCAACGCAAACACCAAATAACACTTATTCAGGTTCAACACTAATCCCGAAAGTATAGGGAGTGTGCGATGATGATCATATCAATCTTGGAACCACTTCCAACACACATTGTCACTTCACCCTTAACTAGTCTCTGTTTATTCTGCAACTCCCGTTTCGAGTTACTAATCTTAGCAACTGAACTAGTATCAAATACTGAGGGGTTGCTATAAACACTAGTAAAGTACACATCAATAACATGTATATCAAATATACTTATGTTCACTTTTCCATCCTTCTTATCTGCCAATCACTTGGGGTAGTTCCGCTTCCAGTGACCAGTCCCTTTGCAGTAGAAACACTTAGTCTCAGGCTTAGGACCAGACTTGGGCTTCTTCACTTGAGCATCAACTTGCTTGCTGTTCTTCTTGAAGTTCCCCTTCTTCCCTCTGCCCTTTTCTTGAAACTAGTGGTCTTGTCTACCATCAACACTTGATGTTTTTCTCGATTTCTACCTTCGTCAATTTCCGCATTACGAAGAGCTTGGGAATCGTTTCCATTATCCCTTTCATATCATAGTTCATCACGAAGTTCTACTAACTTGGTGATGGTGACTAGAGAATTCTGTCAATCACTATCTTATCTAGAAGATTAACTCTCACTTGATTCAAGCGATTGTAGTACTCAGACAATCTGAGCACATGCTCACTAGTTGAGCGATTCTCCTCCATCTTTTAGCTATAGAACTTGTTGGAGACTTCATATCTCTCAACTCGGGTATTTGCTTGAAATATTAACTTCAACTCCTGGAACATCTCATATGCTCCATGACGTTCAAAACGTCTTTGAAGTCCCGATTCTAAGCCATTAAGCATGGTGCACTAAACTATCAAGTAGTCATCATATTGAGCTAGCCAAACGTTCATAATGTCTGCATCTGCTCCTGCAATAGGTCCGTCACCTAGCGGTGCATCAAGGACATAATTCTTCTGTGCAGCAATGAGGATAAACCTCAGATCACAGATCCAATCCGCATCATTGCTACTAACATCTTTCAACACAATTTTCTCTAGGAACATATCAAAATAAACACAGGGAAGCAACAATGCGAGCTATTGATCTACAACATAATTTGCAAAATACTACCAGAACTAAGTTCATGATAAATTTAAGTTCAATTAATCATATTACTTAAGAACTCCCACTTACATAGACATCCCTCTAATCCTCTAAGTGATTACGTGATCCAAATCAACTAAACCATGTCCGATCATCACGTGAGATGGAGTAGTTTCATTGGTGAACATCGCTATGTTGATCATATCTGCTATATGATTCACGCTCGACCTTTCGGTCTCCGTGTTCCGAGGCCATATATGTATATGCTTGGCTCGTCAAGTATAACCTGAGTAGGTTTAACACCAATACAAATAAAGAATGATTTCATTACAGTACCTTGAAGTGGTGTTTTGTTTTCTTTCGCTAACGGAGCTCATGAGTTTTCTGTTAAGTTTTGTGTTGTGAAGTTTTCAAGTTTTGGGTAAAGATTCGATGGACTATGGAATAAGGAGTGGCAAGAGCCTAAGCTTGGGGATGCCCAAGGCACCCCAAGGTAATATTCAAGGACAACCAAGAGCCTAAGCTTGGGGATGCCCCGAAAGGCATCCCCTCTTTCGTCTTCGTTCATCAGTAACTTTACTTGGAGCTATATTTTTATTCACCAGATGATATGTGTTTTGCTTGGAGCGTCATGTCATTTTATTTTGCTTTGCTTGATGTTTGGATACAATACCAAGATCTGAAATTATTAAATGGGAGAGTCTTCACATAGTTACATAATTAGTCGACTACTCATTGATCTTCACTTATATCTTTTGGAGTAGTTTGTTGTTTGCTCTAGTGCTTCACTTATACCTTTTAGAGCATGGTGGTAGTTTTATTTTTAAGAAATAGATGAACTCTCATGTTTCACATAGATTATTTTGAGAGTCATTAATAGCATGGTAATTCGCTTAATGTTAATATACTTGGTATTCAAGATATGTGAAACTTTCTTTTGAGTGCATTGAATACTAAGATAAGTTTGATGCTTGATAATTGTTTTGAGATATGGAGGTGATAATATTAGAGTCATGCTAGTTGAGTAGTTGTGAATTTAAAGAATACTTGTGTTGAAGTTTGTGATTCCCGTAGCATGCACGTATGGTGAACCGTTATGTGATGAACTCGGAGCATGATTTATTTATTGATTGTCTTCCTTATGAGTGGCGGTCGGGGGCGAGTGATGGTCTTTTCCTACCAATCTATCCCCCTAGGAGCATGCGCGTAATACTTTGCTTTGATAACTTGTAGATTTTTGCAATAAGTATATGAGTTCTTTATGACTAATGTTGAGTCCATGGATTATACGCACTTTTTCCCATCCTTCCACTATTGCTAGCCTCTCTAATACCGCGCACCTCTCGCCGGTATCATACACCCACCATATACCTTCCTCAAAACAGCCACCATACCTACCTATTATGGCATTTCCATAGCCATTCCGAGATATATTGCCATGCAACTTTCCACCGTTCAGTTTATTATGACACGCTCCATCATTGTCATATTGCTAGCATGATCATGTAGTTGACATTGTATTTGTGGCAAAGCCACCGTTCATAATTCTTTCATACATGTCACTCATGAGTCATTGCATATCCCGGTACACCGCCGGAGGCATTCATATAGAGTCATATTTTGTTCTAAGTATCGAGTTGTAATTGTTGAGTTGTAAGAAAAATAAAAGTGTGATGATCATCATTATTAGAGCATTGTCCCAAGTGAGGAAAGGATGATGGAGACTATGATTCCCCCACAAGTCGGGATGAGACTCCGGACAAAAAATAAAAAAAAGAGAAAAAAAGAGGCCATAAAAAAGAGAGAAAAGGCCCAAACAAAAAAATAAAAAAATGAGAGAAAAAGAGAGAAGGGACAATGCTACTATCCTTTTACCACACTTGTGCTTCAAAGTAGCACCATGATCTTCATGATAGAGAGTCTCTCATTTTGTCACTTTCATATACTAGTGGGAATTTTTTTTATTATAGAACTTGGCTTGTATATTCCAATGATGGGCTTCCTCAAAATGCCCTAGGTCTTCTTGAGCAAGCGAGTTGGATGCACACCCACTTAGTTTCTTTTGTTGAGCTTTCACATACTTATAGCTCTAGTGCATCCGTTGCATGGCAATCCCTACTCACTCACATTGATATCTATTGATGGGCATCTTCATAGCCCGTTGATACGCCTAGTTGATGTGAGACTATCTTCCCTCTTTTTGTCTTCTCCACAACCACCATTCTATTCCACATATAGTGTTATATCCATGGCTCACGCTCATGTATTGCGTGAAGATTGAAAAAGTTTTGAAAATGTTAAAGTATGAAACAATTGCTTGGCTTGTCATCAGGGTTGTGCATGATTTAAATATTGTGTGTGGGGAAGATGGAGCATAGCCAAACTATATGATTTTGTAGGGATAACTTCCTTTGGCCATGTTATTTTGAGAAGACATGATTGCTTTGTTAGTATGCTTGAAGTATTATTATTTTTATGTCAATATGAACTTTTGTCTTGAATCTTTCGGATCTGAATATTCATATCACAAGTAAGAAGAATTGCAATGAAATTATGCCAACTCGCATTCCACATCAAAAATTATCTTTTTTATCATTTACCTACTCGAGGACGAGCAGGAATTAAGCTTGGGGATGCTTGATATGTCTCCAACGTATCTATAATTTTTGATTGCTCCATGCTATATTATCTACTGTTTTAGGAAATATTGGGCTTTATTTTCCACTTTTATATTATTTTTGTGACTAACCTATTAACCGGAGGCCCAGCCCAGATTTGCTGTTTTATGCCTATTTCAGTGTTTCGAGGAAAAGGAATATCAGACGGAGTCAAAACGGAACGAAATCAACTAGAGAAGTTATTTTTGGAAGGAAACCCACCTGATGGACTTGGACCCCACGTCAGAAGATACGGGAGGTGCTCACGAGGGTGGGGGCGCGCCCTCACCCCCTAGGCGCGCCCCCTGCCTCGTGGGGCCCCCGTAGCTCCACCGGCGTACTCCTTTCACCCATATATACCGTTGTACCCTAAAACTTCCAGAACAGAAGATAGATCGGGAGTTCCGCCGCCGCAAGCCTCCAGAACCACGAAAAACCAATCGGGACCCCTTTCCAGTACCCTGCCGGAGGGGGGATCCATCTTCGGTGGCCATCTTCATCATCCCGGCGCTATCCATGAGGAGGAGGGAGTAGTTCACCCTCGGGGCTGAGGGTATGTACCAGTAGCTATGTGTCTGATCTCTCTCTCTCGTGTTCTCTCTCGTGTTCCATCTATGGCATGATCTTGATGTATCCCGAGCTTTGCTATTGTAGTTGGATCTTATGTTTCTTCTCCCCCTCTACTCTCTTGTGATGAATTGAGTTTCCGCTTTGAAGTTATCTTATCGGATTGAGTCTTTTATGAACACTTGATGTATGTCTTGCCATGCTTATCTGTGGTGACAATGGGATATCACGTGCCACTTGATGTATGTTTTGGTGACCAACTTGCGGGTTCCGCCCATGAACCTATGCATAGGGGTTGGCACACGTTCTTGATTCTCTGGTAGAAACTTTGGGGCACTATTTGAAGTACTTTTATGTTGGTTCGATAAATCTGAGATTGTGTGATGCATATCGTATAATCATGCCCACGGATACTTGAGGTGACAATGGAGTATCTAGGTGACATTAGGGTTTTGGTTGATTTGTATCTTAAGGTGTTATTCTAGTAAAAACTCCAGGGTTGTTTGTGACACTTATAGGAATAGCCCAACGGATTGATTTGAAAGAATAACTTTGAGGTGGTTTCGTACCCTACCATAGTCTCTACGTTTGTTCTCCGCTATTAGTGGCTTCGGAGTGATTCTTTGTTGCATGTTGAGGGCTCGTTATATGATCTATCTATGTTATTATTGTTGAGAGAACTTGCACTGGTGAAAGTATGAACCCTAGGCCTTGTTTCCTATCATTGCAATACCGTTTACGCTCACTTTTACCACTCGCTACCTTGCTGTTTTTATATTTTCAGTTTACAAAAACCTATATCTACTATCTATTTTGCACTTGTATCACCATCTCTTCGCCGAACTAGTGCACCTATACAATTTACCATTGTATTGGGTGTGTTGGGGACACAAGAGACTCTTTGTTATTTGGTTGCAGGGTTGCTTGAGAGAGACCATCTTCATCCTACGCCTCCTACGGATTGATAAACCTTAGGTCATCCACTTGAGGGAAATTTGCTACTGTCCTACAAACCTGTGCACTTGCAGGCCCAACAACGTCTACAAGAAGAAGGTTGCGTAGTATACATCGGGGTGTGTTACCTTTGGGCCTTTAGCCATGAAGCATCTTCCAATTCCTTCATTAGGTGAATCAAATATGTCATAGGAGTTGGTTGACACAAGTGCTAGACCGGCAACACCTTCATCTTGAGTATATTCGGAGTCGGAGTGATAACTTCTCTCGGAGTGATTGTCGGAGTCGGAGCCGGATACCCATTCACCAACATGAGCTTGATGTCTTCGTTTTGTGCAGCTCCTTGATGACTTGTCCTTCCTTTCCGAATCCTTGCTTCTCCGTGGGGGTCTTCGTTCATAACGATCATCTCTACTCCTTCTCTCTCTTGGTGGTGATTCCTCTCTTATACTTCTTCTTTTTGGAGAATCTTCTATTCTTTTGTAGGGTGTCGTACACTCATTGGACTAGTGTCCAGGTCTTCCACAATTGTAGCAATTACGCTCCCGACTAGAAGATCTTTTGTCATTGTAGGACCTTGACTTGGAGCTTCTCTCTTTGCTTCTATTCTTGTAGAATTTGTTGAAGTTCTTCACCATTAAGCTCAATTCTTCATTGAAGGTTTGTTTCTCACTTGATGATGTGGGGGCTTCACATGAGGCTTTGTAAGCACCACTTGACTTGTTGTGAAGTTCCTCCTTATCCTTGAGCGACATCTCATGAGCAACAATTCTTCCAATGACTTCTGTTGGCTTGAGATCTTTGTAATTGGGCATCATTTGGATCAATGTGCACACGGTATCATATTTTCCATCCAAAGCTCTTAGGATCTTCTTGATGATGAATTTGTCGGTCATCTCTTCACTTCCTAAGCCCGCGATCTCATTTGTGATAAGAGCAAGCCTAGAGTACATTTCAGCGACACCTTCACAATCCTTCATTTTGAACTTGTCAAGTTGACTTTGGAGCACATCCAACTTGGATTTCTTGACGGAGTTGGTACCTTCATGCATATCAATCAAAGTGTCCCAAATTTCCTTTGCATTCTCAAGACGGCTGATTTTGTTGAATTCTTTGGGGCACAATCCGTTGAAGAGGATATCACAAGCTTGAGCGTTGTATTGCAGCATCTTCAACTCTTCCCTACTAGCTTCACGGTTCGGTTCTCTCCCATCAAAGAATTCACCTTGCAAGCCAATACACACAATAGCCCAAACGGCGGGGTGATGTCCAAGAATATGCATTTTCATCTTATGCTTCCAACTAGCAAAATTAGTACCGTCAAAGTAAGGACCTCTACGGTGATAATTTCCCTCGCTAGACGCCATACTCTCCTAGGTTGTGAAACCAAGGCTATGACCACCAAAACCTATGGAAATCAAAGAAAATGGAGACCAAAGCTCTGATACCACTTGTAGGATCGAAAGTATGTCTAGAGGGGGGTGATTAGACTACTTGACCAAATAAAAACTTATCCTTTTCCCAATTTTAGTCTTTGGCAGATTTTAGCTATCTTAGCACAAGTCAAGCAATCCTAACACAATTCAAGCAAGCATACAAAGAGTATATGAGCAGCGAAAAATAAAGCATGCAACTTGCAATAATGTAAAGGGAAGGGTTTGGAGAATTCAAACGCAATTGGAGACACGGATATTTTTGTCGTGGTTCCGATAGGTGGTGCTATCGTACATCCACGTTGATGGAGACTTCAACCCACGAAGGGTAATGGTTGCGCGAGTCCACGGAGGGCTCCACCCATGAAGGGTCCATGAAGAAGCAACCTTGTCTATCCCACCATGGCCGTCACCCACGAAGGACTTGCCTCACTAGCGGTAGATCTTCACGAAGTAGGCGATCTCCTTGCCCTTACAAACTCCTTGGTTCAACTCCACAATCTTGTCGGAGGCTCCCAAGTGACACCTAGCCAATCTAGGAGACACCACTCTCCAAGAAGTAACAAATGGTGTGTTGATGATGAACTCCTTGCTCTTGTGCTTCAAATGATAGTCTCCCCAACACTCAACTCTCTCTCACAGGATTTGGATTTGGTAGAAAGAAGATTTGAGTGGAACGCAACTTGGGGAAGGCTAGAGATCAAGATTCATATGGTAGGAATGGAATATCTTGGCCTCAACACATGAGTAGGTGGTTCCTTCTCAGAAACAGCAAGTTGGAAGTGTAGGTGTGTTCTGATGGCTCTCTCCACGAATGAAGAGGAGGTGGATGGGTATATATAGCCTCCACACAAAATTTAACCGTTACACACAACTTGCCAAACTCGGTGGGACCGAATTGATAAACTCGGTCGGACCGATTTAGCAAATCTAGTGACTGTTAGGATTTTCGGTGGGACCGACATGCAACTCGGTAGGACTAATATGGTTAGGGTTAGGGCATAACATAATCTCGGTGAGACCGATTACACAAACTCGGTGAGACCGATTTTGGTAATAAGCTAACCAGAGAGTTGGTCAGGTAAACTCGGTGGGACCGATTCGCTCATTTCGGTGAGACTGAAATGTTACAAAAGGGAAACAGAGAGTTTACATTGCAATCGCAGTGGGACCGATCGCTCATCTCGGTGGTACCGAAACATTATGAAGGGAAACAAAGAGATTACAATCCCATCTCGGTGAGACCGAGATCCCTATCGGTGAGACCGATTTGCCTAGGGTTTGTGGCAGTGGCTATGACATCTGAACTCGGTGGCGCCGGATAGAAAGAATCGGTAGGGCCGTGTTTGACTTTGGGTTTAGGTCATATGTGGATATGAGAAAGTAGTTGAGGGTTTTGGAGCATATCACTAAGCACTGTAGAGCAAGAAACTCATTAAGCAACACCTCATCCCTCCTTGATAGTATTGGCTTTTCCTATAGACTCAATGTGATCTTGGATCACTAAAATATAAAATGTAGAGTCTTGAGCTTTTGAGCTTGAGCCAATCCTTTTATCCTTAGCATTTTGAGGGATCCACATTTCTCATCCATGCCATGGCATCCATTGAGCTTTTCCTGAAATATTCATCTTGGAATGATGTTAGCTCAATGAGCTATATGTTGTTAGGAATTACCAAAACCACCTAGGGATAGTTGCACTTTTAGTCTCGCGTAAGCGTACGTGTAATGTCGGTCCGGGCCGCTTCATCCAACAATACCGCCGAACCAAAGTGTGACATGCTGGTAAGCAGTATGACTTGTATCGCCCACAACTCACTTGTGTTCTACTCGTGCATATAACATCAACGCATAAAACCAGGCTCGGATGCCACTGTTGGGGAACGTAGTAATTTCAAAAAAAATTCCTACGCACACGCAAGATCATGGTGATGCATAGCAACGAGAGGGGAGAGTGTGTCCACGTACCCTCGTAGACCAAAAGCGGAAGCGTTAGCATAACGCGGTTGATGTAGTCGTACGTCTTCACGATCCGACCGATCAGGTACCGAACGCTCGGCACCTCCGAGTTCAGCACACGTTCAAATTGATGACGTCCCTCGAACTCCGATCTAGTCGAGCCTTGACGGAGAGTTCTGTCAGCACGATGGCGTGGTGACGATGATGATGTTCTACCGACGCAGGGCTTCGCCTAAGCACCGCTACGATATGACCGAGGTGGATTATGGTTGAGGGGGGCACCGCACACGGCTAAGAAATCCAAGGGATCAATTGTTTTGTCTCTAGGGGGTGCCTCCCTCCCCGTATATAAAGGAGTGGAGGAGGGGGAGGGGGCTGGCCACCCTTGGCACACCCCATGAGGAGTCCTACTCCCATCGGGAGTAGGACTCCCCCCCCCCATTCCATGTTGGAGTAGGAGAGGAGAGGGAAGGAGAGATAGGGGAAAGGAAAGGGGGGCGCCGCCCCCTCCTTATCCAATTCGGACTTGGGGGGAGGGGCGCGCGGCTGCCCCTTGGCCGCCTCTCCTCTTCCACCACTTGGGCCCATGAGGCCCAATAACCTCCGGGGGGGTTCCGGTAACCCCCCGGTACTTCGATATATATTCGATAACCCCCGGAACCATTCCGGTGTCCGAACATAGTCGTCCAATATATCAATCTTCATGTCTCTACCATTTCGAGACTCCTCGTTATGTCCGTGATCACATCCGGGACTCCGAACTACCTTCGGTACATCAAAATACATAAACTCATAATATAACCGTCATCGAACTTTAAGCATGCGGACCCTATGGGTTCGAGAACTATGTAGACATGACCAAGACACGTCTCCGGTCAATAACCAATAGCGGAACCTAGATGCTCATATTGGCTCCCACATATTCTACGAAGATCTTTATCGGTCACACCGCATAACAACATACGTTGTTCCCTTTGTCATCGGTATGTTACTTGCCCGAGATTCGATCGTCGGTATCTCAATACCTAGTTCAAGCAAGTCTCTTTACTCGTTCCGTAATACATCATCCCGCAACTAACTCATTAGTTGCAATGCTTGCAAGGCTTAAGTGATGTGCATTACTGAGTGGGCCCAGAGATACCTCTCCGATAATCGGAGTGACAAATCCTAATCTCGAAATACGCCAACCCAACAAGTACCTTCGGAGACACTTGTAGAGCACCTTTATAATCACCCAGTTACGTTGTGATGTTTGGTAGCACACAAAGTGTTCCTCCGGTAAACGGGAGTTGCATAATCTCATAGTCATAGGAACATGTATAAGTCATGAAGAAAGCAATAGCAACATACTAAACGATCAAGTGCTAAGATAACGGAATGGGTCAAATCAATCACATCATTCTCCTAATGATGTGACCCCATTAATCAAATGACAACTCTTTGTCTATGGCTAGGAAACATAACCATCTTTGATCAATGAGCTAGTCAAGTAGAGGCATACTAGTGACACTCTGTTTGTCTATGTATTCACACATGTATCATGTTTCCGGTTAATACAATTCTAGCATGAATAATAAACATTTATCATGATATAAGGAAATAAATAATAACTTTATTTGCCTCTAGGGCATATTTCCTTCATAGACATGGTTGACGGAGATCGGGATTGGGAGAAAGGGAGGATAAGAGATGAAGCGGTGAGGAGCGAAGTGAGCGTAGGGTTTGCTCCGGATAGGGATTTTGTGGGGACAACGTGGGTCATGGTGGGCCGAGCTGATGTGGCGAACATGAGGGTGCTGGACAGCCCAAATGTTTGAGGCCGGTATGAGCGCTTTAGGTGGGTCTCTTTTTTTGACCGATCAGTGACCGTCCGCCCCGCGGGGCATTTGACATCGGTTTGAGGCCCGGATGTAGATGCTTTAAGAAAGTACTTCAACTTGATCAAGCGAGGGGCTTGAACGAAAATATTTTGGACAAATTTCCACACAAAAAAGTCAGAAGAAATTAGAATTATAATTTGAAATTTCTAAAATTCCCAAGCGACAAAAAGAAGGGAGTCCTATGGTTGTCGACTGCCAAAAAACGAACGGAAAGTGGCAGAGCACGCCCAGTCGCAACTTTCATTTTGCCCCTACTAGTAAGCGTGCACGTGCAACGCACGTTCGACAATGCAATTCAATTTTTTAGTTTCACCTTTGCTTAATTAGTTTTATTTCTGTGGTTATTTGTTCGTCTACACCTTTTTTTTCAAGTAGGTAAAGAAAAAAATGGAATGTCATATGTGCTATTCTCAAAAATAAAAATGAAAAAGAATTTTGTACTTAATAACCATCATCTGGGATGACAAGTGTAATATTATGAAAAATTATTTGTTTGAAAAAAAATACTCTGATAAATATTTTCAGTCAATGTTTAGATCATATGTAGTGTTGTGGAAATCCCACCAGTACAAGGCTCAAATCATCAAATATCATCTAATCCATCGCATGTATAAAATCTTGTAGTCCATTTGTACCAACAAGGTGGACGACTTGTTCCTCTGCATGCTTATGCTTCTTTCGATTTAGATTCCATCAAAAAGAAAAGTCTTGCACTCTACAAGTAATAGGTAGAATGCATGTAAGTGCAATCAATTCTTTAGGATTTGAAAATATCATTGTCACTCTTATGCATATCACAAAGTCTCTTTGGAAGGATTGTAAACTAACAATATCTTAGTTAGCTTCAGAAGGGCCTCTAGAGCAAGAGTGGGGGGGAAACAGATTCACAACAAGCTACAACTAATATAATCTATATATAGTTATAAAGCAAGTTGGAGGACAACTTCTGAAGGGCTCACCGATCCACACCAAAATAATCACGGGAGAAACATTAACCATATCACAGTTGAGCTACAGCAGACTGAACCTTGGTAGCAAATGCAAGGCTATCAGCAAATATAACTAAAGAAGTCCTACCTTTGAATTAAATATGGACTAACATGATATGCTTTTATACCAATCTACACTAATCCCTATTGCAACAAATAATAATAGCTGGTACAGTTGTACACCACTAAAATTACTATTAAAATGTCACTTCAATCCAGTGCCGGGATAAAAATGAAACCTTGAACATAATCCCCCAACAGCAAAATACACATGTAAATTGTAGTACCAAAATTGAGTTGACTGGCGATGTATTCGGATTTTAGGATGAGGCAACCTGAAGACTAACTACACTTATTTGTCAGAACACGGAACTAACTACAGTCAATCTTTCGTGTGCTCTGTTCAAATCAAGCTCAAAGATCAGAAATACCAATCAGAAATCAAGTCAACAAGGTCGAGAAGGAAGTCTCCTTCCAAAGATGGAAATAAAGAAAACAAAGAAAAATGGATTAAGTGGAGTTTTAGAGGTCGGCTGTGTGACGCTAACAGACCCAGACCATGATTGACCACATGGAACCCTAGACCGCGAGTTGGGTGAGAAATGATACATGGAAGCATGCTTTGTTAATAACTATTGTCGTGCACTGGTGGAGTGCTTTTGTTGCTTCAACTCCATCTAAAGTCTCCAACTCCATCAGGTCAATAAAAACTCAGAAGTCCTAGCTACATATTTGATTAACAGTCATTATGAACTTCAAAATGCCATTGACAGGATGACAGTACATCGAACAGAAAAATTTGTTGCTTTAGAATTCCATGCTGAAGCTTTATATGTGTTCTATGTCATGTATCTGTTCTTCTATTCCATATTCCGAAACAAATAAGCATGTCTAAACTCTGCAGCATACGATCTCGTGTATATGTCCTACCTGTTCCATTGTCCATTGCCTTTTTACACGGCCTTCTGTTCACCACAGTAACTAAATTATGCCCAAAGAACTCAGTCCTCTTAATTCACAACTTGGTACACATAAAACTTATATCATGAGATAAAAAATCAAGTGAGCGAGCACAAAAAAGCAAACAAGTAGTTACCTTAATCAATTAGAAGAACCACGATCTGACGCATGAGAACATACTGCTATGAAAAAGTAAGCGAGCACACTTGCAGGCAAAAGAAGCAAGCAAGCAGCCATCTTAATTCACACTTGGACCTTTTAGAACAATTTGGTTGACATGAGACTAATTACCTGCAGGCTTCGTGGGTGCAACAGATCGGTTCTGCAGAGTGCAGAGGCGGCCAACACGCAGGTATCATGGCAGACTTGCGGCCAGTTTCCGACAGACAATGTTGAAATATATTGCCCGCCTCCCTTCATCAGTTCGAACTTTTGGATGAGTTAGCTGGTGCATGAATTTAATATGGTATCCGAGCTAAGAGGTCTTGCGTACAAGACCATGCCAACGCAGTATTAAATAAAACGATTCTGCGGCCTACATCGATCCCACGTCTAAGAACTAAAACAGCCTAGACATGAGGGGGAGTGTTATAGTATATTGCCCGCCTCCCTCCATCAGTTTGGACTTTTAAATAAGTTGGTTGGTGCATGAATTCAATAGGCTATCCGATTTAGTTAGAACCTTGGCGTCATCTAGACCGTGGCGTGAAGCTCCGTAGGCACCTGTGTTGTGGCCGGTGCGTGGACATGAACGTGAACGACGAAGGGAGGAAATTTATTACTGGCTTCTCTGGCTCCCGGATCAGGTTGGCGGACAAGCGCGCGACGATAGAGGAGGGCGGCAGCGTACGTGGAGCAACGATCGGAGGAGCGGCCGGCGGAGGCCTGCGCTTGCTTCCATCAAAGGAGGAGCGGCCGCCGGCGGCAGTCCGAGCTGGCTTTATGTGCGGCTCCCACGCTCCCGTCCTTCAATACGGAGCCGTAGTCGACGCCTCCTGGCGATGGAGAGAGACGGAGTGCTAAACCCGTGGTTGAGGATGGCAGCCTCCAGCAGGAGGTTGGAGGTGGAGGAGAGTGGTGTCTGCGCCGGGAAGATTGGGCGTGGGTGAGGGATAGGCAGATCAGCCGCGGTTCGTGCGTGCGGCGGCCGCTCGCGTCCCAATAGGCAGCGGAAGGCATCGTGTGCTCGGGCGATTAGTTTCCTATTTTCCCGTTACGTGATTAGGGTGGTGCGGGTCCTGGAATTCCATATTTTCCTCTGTGGTGGAGTACGGTCAGTCAATTTAAATTACTAAGAGCATCTTCAACGGCCGCACAAAAATCTCGCATCCAATAAAAGTTATAGCGTGCCACTTTAGCACTTTTAGTGCGTCGGGACCAACATTGCTTTAGCAGACGCCCAAAGACGCGCGCCCAAAAAGCAGACAGTGCAATTTGTGAAGCGCGCCCAATCCGGAGCCCAAAATATGCTGCGCGATAGCGTTTTTCAGCGCGCGCTCAAAACATTTTAGCGTTACAGCATCTGCTGGAGCTGTTGGACGCCCCAAAAAACAAATTTTTAATGCGCGGAGCTCTTTTTAGACGCCTGTTGGAGATGTTCTAAGTATACACAGAAAATAGATCAAATTAAGGCCAGCCGTTAGATTAAGTTTAGTGGGACTAATCGTGTGGTGTTGGCTGGGTCGTGTGGTGTTGTGGGGCTAATTACAGGGTGCATGTAAGAAATTTTTTGTTTAATTGTTTAATAATTAATAATAGTGGAGAAAAATTATTGGACTTTCGTTTTTCTCAGCAGACGACGCACACCTGCAACTCATCAGCATTCCGAACTTCAAAAAAAAAAACTCATCAGCATTCCCCACCCCCATCGCCGGGAAGATAACCGCTGCCGCCGGCACTCACCGCGATCGCGCCGTCGCGGCCGCCATGATCCGTCTCCGCAGCTGCATCCTCACCCATCTCCTCCATTCGCCCCCCGCCTCTCCCATCTCTCTCCGCCGTCTCCTCTCAACCACAGAGCCGGTGCCCCCCGTTCCGGCAAATCCGGGCTTCGCCGTCGAGGACTACCTCGTCGCCACCTGCGGCCTCACCCGACCCCAGGCCCTCAAGGCTTCCCTTAAACTCTCCGGCCTCAAGTCACCCTCCAAGCCCGACTCCGTCCTCGCCCTCCTCGCCGGCCTCGGCCTCTCGAGCGCCGACGTCGCCGCCCTCGTCGCCGCTGACCCGCGGTTGCTCTGCGCCAAAGTGGACACACTAACCTCCAATGTCGCGGGGCTCGCCGGCATGGGCATGTCGCGTTCTCAGATCGCTCAGCTCGTTATGCTCGGCTGCACTATCTTCCGCTGCAAACCCGTCGTCTCCAGGCTGCACTACTACCTGCCCCTCTTCAGATCCCCGGAGAACCTCCTTCGCGTTCTCAAGCAGAACTCCTACCTCCTGTCATCCAACATCGACAAGGTGGTAGAGCCCAACGTCGTATTCCTGCGGGAGTGCGGGCTAGGTGCTTGTGATATTGCCAAGCTGTGCACCTCTCTTCCGAGGCTGCTTAGCATCAAACCAGAGAAGGTCCGGGCGATGGCGGCATGTACCGAAAGTCTGGGTGTGCGCCGCGGCTCCGGGATGTTCAGAAAAGCGATGCAGGCTGTCGCGTTCCGCGGCGAGGAGAAGATCGCCGCCGAAGTGGCGTACTTGAAGAGGACGTTCAGGTGGTCCGATGCTGAGGTGGGCATTGCTGTCTGTAGGTCTCCAATGGTGCTGTCGAGGTCTGAGGACACGCTCCTGCGTATGTCCGAGTTCCTTATCTCTGAGGTGGGGCTGGAACCGGCGTACATTGCTCCTCGGTCAGTAATGCTCTGTCTTAGCCTCGAGGGTCGACTGAGGCCTCGGTACTATGTTACGAAGTTCCTTAAGGAAAATGGAATGCTAAATCTCGGATGGAGTTACTTTTCAATTGTCAAGGCGACCGAGAAGGTGTTCGTGGAGAAGTTCATATGCCCTCACACGGAAGCTGCACCATACCTCGCTGAAGACTATGATGCTGCTTGCAGAGGGGAAGTGCCGACTAATTTCAGATTCGCATGAGCCAGGGACGGGCTATGAAAATTGGTAACTGTGTGCTGGTTGTCCACTGATGTATGTCTTCTAGATGCTGGTTTGGTCATTGCTAGCTTGTGATGAAACTGGTAGTTTGATTCCTGAATCCTGTTATGTTTATGCCATCATTCAGTAGAAAAGAAACCATGGTTTATTATGAACTTTTTAATTCCTGAATACTTTTCCTGAATCCTGATGTGAACTTTTTCACCCTTGTTTTGGAACACATGTATTGGAGATACGAAATTGTGAGATCAGGCCTATCATGTCAGTAACATGCTGGTTTGGTTGTTGGTATCACCTGATGAAGCTATTAATTAGATTCATGAGACCCTGGTATGTCTGAGTACCACTTCAGTATAGAAGAAAGCATGTCATGGCCATGAATTTCTTCATCCTCATGTCATATTCATACACATATTAAATTCGGGCCATTGTGCAGATGCATTGGAATATATGTGACTGTGAGTAGTATATTTGCACTTCTGGTACATTTTATGGAATACTGATATGGAAGCAGCGGAGTGTTCTCAAATTGCCCCTACAGTAACCAGCACAATCCTCTCTATCTACCCGTGAAAGAGTGAAAATTCTGAACTATTTTTGGTGGGGAACAATGTTGGACTTGTTGATGACCACGACATGTCGACCACTGCCGAGAATGCCATTTGATCTGTTAATACCAACCGATACCGTACTACTTTGCCATTTAAAAAGATGTACTCTGTTAGGAGCTAGGGTTCTGTTGGTTCTAGGGCGGAGATTGTAGGGGAAAGATGGAGGAAGACGAGGTCAAGGGCGCGGCGGCCGGCGGCTGGGCGCCGTCCTTGCGTGGTGGAGAAGAGGCGGCGGCGGCGCAAGAGGCGGCTAGGGTTAGGTCTCCTGGCTCCCTAAGGGAAGCCGAGCAAATACTGATTGCTTCTTGCTTGATTAGATTGATACATCTCCTCTCCTTATATAGAGAGGTTTACTTGACTCCTAAGCAAACGACCCTAATACCGATAAGATAACTGGGCTAAGCCCCTAATAACGATAAGACAACTTGGGCCACAGCCCACCTAATATGTCGGTCATAACACTTCTCCCCGCCTGCACAAACAGCTCGTCCTCGAGCTGTAAGGCGGGGAAGCGCTTACTGAACTCCTCGAGGTGATCAACCAGCGTCAAACACCTCCGCGACAGCTGGGGCGGCCAGGTCGCCGAGCCCGGCGGCGACGGCGTCCTCCTCAATGTAGTCTGCAGCCTCCAGGTAGAAGAGTCGGGGGCAGACGTGGCCGGGCATGTAGGTCTCGTCGTAGTTGAAGCACAACCCTTGGCGGCGACGCTCGAGTAGCTCGGCCGAGGTGAACCGGCGGAACGGGCGCGCCGCGGTCACGGCAAGGTGTGCTGCGGAAGCCTGAGCAGGCTGACCCTGCTCGGAAACATCCGGCCAGGGTGGCGGCCCAGCGGCCCGGGACGGTGATGCCTGCTGGATGGCCACCGCGCGGCGCTCGAACGCGCGGGCGTAGTACATGGCCGTCTGGAGGTCCTGGGGTCCCTGCAGCTCGACGTCCACGCGGATATGATCTGGCAGACCGCCGACGAAGAGTTCGGCCCGCTGGTGAGCCGTCACGGCGGACGCGTGGCACGCCAGGGCCTGAAAGCGGTCGATGTAGTCCTGCACCGTAGAGGTGAAGGGAAGGCGGCCCAACTCCGCCAGCCGGCTCCCACGTATCGGTAGTCCGAAGCGAAGGAGGCAGAACTCGCGAAAACGCTCCCATGAGGGCATGCCACCCTCGTCCTGCTCGAGGGCGTAGTACCACGTCTGTGCGGCGCCGCGGAGGTGATAAGAGGCGAGCCAGGTGCGGTCCGACGCGAGCGTCCGTTGCCCCCGGAAGAACTGCTCGCACTGGTTGAGCCAGTTGAGGGGGTCCTCGGCGCCGTCGTAGGTGGCGAAGGCGAGCTTGGCGAAGCGCGGCGGTGTCTGAGCATGACCGCCATGAGTGTACGGCTCGGCGGTACGGAGCAGCGAAGAGGATGGCATTGGTCCGATGTGCACAGGTGGTCCGCAGGAAAGCGGTGGCCCGTCGAAGCCAGCGTGGAAACCCGCGGAGCCGGAGGGCCCGTCGTACGACAGGGAGGGCGCCAGCTGGTCGACGGCCATGGTGTAGACTGGCGGTGGTGACGTCCCGGGCAACCAGGCCGGAAGCTGGGATGGCGAGGGCGGGAACTGCACTTGCTGAATCGGCACGCCCGCCGGCGCGGTTGTAGTTAGCCCGGTGCTGGGCGGCGGAGGCGCCGGCCGCGGCAGCTGCTGCTGCCTGGAAACGGCGGAGGTGGCGGGTGCGGCGATGGCCGTGGCCGGCCATTGTGGCCAGATCGGGGCGGTGGCGGGGGCTGGCTGTAGCTGCAGCGGCCCGACCAGCGTCACGGTGGCCCCGGGGTGCGGCGGCTGCCAGGGCTGCCAGGGCGGTGGCGGCAACGACCCGGGTGGCGTGGGTGACGCAGCGAGGGCCGGCGCCAGCCACTGCGACCATTGGGGCGCGGCAGCGGGCGGCGGCTGAAGCGGCCAGTGGTGGTGTAGAGGCCCCGTCGGCGCCGCGGGTGCCGAATACCACGGCAGGGCGGCCGGCCCGGTCACGGCGGCCGGCGACCCGTAGGGGCCAGCTAGGTATAGTTGTATCCCCTGGACGGCGGTGACGAGATCGTTGAGGACCCCGGTGATCTCCACCGGGGAGTAGACGGCGGCCGATGGTGCGGTGGAGGGCGCCGTCATCTGGGTGGTGGCGGCGCCGGAGAATGCGACCAGCGGCACGGACGGGGAGGGCAGCGGCGCGGTGGAGAAGGCCAGCGGCATGGTGGTGACGGTCGGCAGCGGAAGCGACGGGATGGGCGGCGGCGAAGACATGATCGGAACTGAGCTACCTGATACCAAGGTGTTAGGAGCTAGGGTTCTGTTGGTTCTAGGATGGAGATTGTAGGGGAAAGATGGAGGAAGACGAGGTCAAGGGCGCGGCGGCCGGCGGCTGGGCGCCGTCCTTGCGTGGTGGAGAAGAGGCGGCGGCGGCGCCAAGAGGCGGCTAGGGTTAGGTCTCCCGGCTCCCTAAGGGAAGCCGAGCAAATACTGATTGCTTCTTGCTTGATTAGATTGATACATCTCCTCTCCTTATATAGAGAGATTTACTTGACTCCTAAGCAAACGACCCTAATACCGATAAGATAACTGGGCTAAGCCCCTAATAACGATAAGATAACTTGGGCCACAGCCCACCTAATATGTCGGTCATAACATACTCCCTCCATCCCAAAGATGTACTCCAACTCTTGAATACAAGTTTTATTATCCTCTTACAGTATGGATGTTATGAATCCTCCTACTTAATCCATGGGTACTGCTACCAATTTACATTGTGCCATTACCCAAGCTTGATCGCAGCACTACCTTAGCTTATAAAATAAAATTATGTTGGTGCTAATTTACGCATGGGAAGCAATAACGTTGTGCGTTGTCGGAGTACGAGTTTGCGTTTCATACTCAGATTCCCCTGCAATTCGAAATGGCCTGCGTTGTAAGACATTTAGCTCTGACCATACATCATCATCTACATAGATTCCTCACATGGTAGCCACATGAAATGGGAATTTGGTACATGTACTTTAGTTTATAATATATATTTACCACAAAAAAGTTTATAATATATATTTTCTGAAATATAATCTCTTTTGTCCAAGTCGTTCCTTGTGTACTGTAAACTCAAAACCGACATTTTTGATGCAGATTGGTTATTTGCTAAGATCCTCTAGTAATGGGTGTGAAAATCTTCGTCGTATCAAGCACCACAACAGTGTCGCGAAAGACTTCGAAATGCTTGTCTGGTCCATCTGGACGCATCAGTATGCCTGTATCTTCGGACAACGCCCGGCCCTCCACCGCGCTCCTGTTGCAGTCTATCAAGGATAAAGCTAGCTATTCGCGGAAAAAAAGGAAGAAGAAGAAGAAGAAGGAGGAGGAGGATGAAGCTAGCGCCTGGGCCAAGGCCGGAGTGAAGGGCATTGCTAGCTTAATACTCCTAGGACGTTTTAGTTCGTGGGGCTGAGCAACCCGTTCTGCTCTTGTAACTCCTCGCTACGCCCTTCCGTGTGTACGTCACCAGGTGTTACCCTTGTAACCCAACTCTATGCTGTTCTCCCCTACTTACCAATGGAAAAGTGTTGCGCAAGACGAATGTTGTATATTAGAAGTACCATATGTACGACGTTTATCCAACCGATTTTGGTACCGCGGGAGAGAATTAATTGATCATTTGTTGTGGCTCATAAAACCAACAAAACTTTTTTTGGTGAATACGCTTAGCAGTGTATCATTTCATTGATAGAAGAGATAGAGTGAAGTTAGTACAGGGGGCAAACCAGTGAAACTACTCGGCGCACGACAATGCATGTATGAATTTTGTACAATGCCCACTTTGAATGGTGCTGATTTGCAAAATGATGCGATCTAATGGATGATTTGGTCCATCATACAAAAAACGGAAGAAAAGCTGGCATACGTACACAGTTGCTCAGTAGTGCAAGTTTTTTATTTTCTTTTTTGCAATCAGTACAAGTTTCTATCATACGTGAACCATTGCGTGTTTTATATAATAAAGTAAAAGAAAATCGTCATATAAGGGCATGTCCAGCAGGTAGCCCTAGGGGTGCTGCCCCACAGGTTCGGATGGTCCAGCTAGGTTCTGTTGATGCTCCAAACATGTCGGGGGATCTTCTGCAGAAGGCAACTTCTTGGACAGAAAAAGTGGGGAGAGATCCCTCAAAAAAAAGTGGGGAGAGATGAGAAAATGTGAGACCAAAGATGATGATATTAGGGTCCATAGCATGAAAGACATGAACTTTTGGTCATGTGTGGTTGAAAAAATCATTTTTTTCCCATATCTAGCTGGATGCATCGGGGCGGCAGCTACCGCTGCCCCCATTGCTCATGCCCTAATAAGACATCTTAGGCCATTTCCAACGCTGACCTTTATACCGAACACTACATTTGTTTGCGGACCGATGTGACCAGTTCACAAACACTGATACGGGAGCCGGTCATCCAACCGTAGCCGCAAATGTTCAATTATATTTCATTTTTTTAATGAAACTGAACAATTTTGATGCATATTTAAACAAACCGGACGATATTCATTCATACTTCAATATCTTTTACGTAAAACCGGATGCTTTTCATCTAAACCGGAGCAAACTCATCACATTTCGACATATTTCAACTAAACCGTACTCTAAACCTAATCTAAACGACCACCGGCGTCTGTTTCTCATGTACGGTCGGCCATGAGCCCCGAAAATGAAGCTCCGCCTCCGCAGCCTGCAAGTGGCTAATCGGCCAAAGATGATGAACGCGCCAAGCTCAACTTCAACGGGAAGGGAAGAGTGGTGGCCTTCCTGGGACCCAAGCATTGCCGTTCGCCCATGTTCTACGCTTCCTCGCTGCCGGCGGCGCCCGTGGACGTGCTGCCTTTGTCATCGTGGCGGCGGGGCACGGTCGAGGCAGAGCTGGCGACGTGGTCTTCTTCCTCGTTCTTGTAGTGAACTTCATCTGCCGCCTAGTCGATCTCCTTGAAGGCGGCTTCTAACTCCACCTGGTGGAGGCGGTACCACCAGTGGCCATGGCGGATGTCATGGGGGAGCGGCAGGAGTCAAGCAGCGTCTCTTGCTCACCCACATCCAAGTCCAGCGCGATGGCCATGCCGGCGGCGAGTTGCTCCCCCATGCGTTGGAAGTTTTTATTGAAACACCATGGCAAATTTCAATATACATCTTCCATGAATTCTTTGGTACTTCGTGTATTTTACATACATGGCAAATCTCTCATACAACACAAGGAAACTTAAATTAAAATAGCATGGTAAATTTTAACATGAATCTACCATGGAATTTTTTTGTTCATAATTCATGTTCCTAGTGTTCATTCTATTTTTTTTTCATGGCAAATTTCTCATACAAAACATGACAATTTTAGTTAAATATCATGGCAAGTTTTAACATGGATCTACCATGGTAACTTTCTTTATAATTTGTGTTTGCACTGTTCATTCTATTTTTCATGGCAATTTCCATACAAAGCATGGCATTTTCTATAAAAAACACCATGCCAAATTTCAATATACATCTACCATGTCAACTTTTTTTCAATTTTCTCATTTTACATACACGGCAAATCTCTCATACAACACATCGAAATTTAAATTAAAACAACATGTCAAATTTGGATATGAATCTGCCATGGTAATTTTTTGTTCATAATTTTTGGTTCTACTGTTCATTCTATTTTTTTGATGGTAATTTTTGCCATGGCAATTCCAGAAAATTGCAATGTGAGCATTATCAGAAAAAGTAATTTTTGTGATGTTTTGTATGTTTTTGTGATAGAGCCTAAGACACCGTAATTTTTGTGATAGAGCCTAAGACACATTCCAGAAAATTTAATAAACCGCCTAATATACACCAGTGTCTTAGACTCTATTATGTTTAGCCATGTCCCAAATAAAATGGCAATCATATTAGGCGGTCTGACATTAAAGGACACATGTATGATACGCCACAATAACTTGACTAGCGGTCATTTGAGCGCTAGTGCAGAAAAAGCCTAACTATGCCGTGGCAAAAGGGCATTGCTGGCGTGGGAGGCCGACGCCACCAATATAGCGCCATTGGTAAAAGATAGTAATGGCGTCGGAGCTCACGTCAGCAGTGTTTTAGATGTTGATGGCATGCCACGTGGTTAACGCCACCACTATAATTTCTCTCGTAGCGACGTCTAATATACTATGCATGCCACCAACGTTTCGTGCAGTCAAAAGTAGTAATATTGCACCACCATATAACATTTTGCACCTCATATTGGAGCCAACATATAAAACAACACACAATAGACTAGCAATAAGTTTACTAGGTAGTCATTGTTAACATTGCATCTCACTGAGCAATGTAGTTATATATAACAATACGAGTTAAATAAACATAATCTCACAAACACTAGCTAGATAGTCATTGTCAACATGCATACATCATGGCGAACTAATATATAAGCAGTTTACTTAGTAACATCGATGACCTATGCACACACATTGTTTTAAATGATATCGATGACGATCATCATTATCAAGTCATGGCGTCTGGTGTTCCTGATAGTGACTAAGACGGCCTATCCAACCTGGAGATTCTTGCCAACAAGGAAGTTGTTCCACCCCCACCAAGCTTAAGACAGTACGACTGTTCGTGTCCACTGTGTACGCAGGTGGTGACGGGGCCCCTTGTGGTAAGGCGTATTCCAGCATAACCTGCCTCACAGATGGCCTTTTAGAATTATTTTTTTGAAGAAACAAAATTCAATTAAGTAGCCTCGCGCATATTACATATATACTCTCGCAAACATATCAATCCACATATATCATCAGATTCTACATTACTAAATCGGACTCTACTAAGTATGGATTCTACACTAGTAAGCAATCCATGGATTCTACACGCTACTAAATTTCTACCAAGTATGGATTTCTACACTAAAAAAAATCTACACTACTAAATTTCTACTAAGTATGAATTCTCTACACTACTAAATTTGTACTAATATGAATTCTCTACACTAAATTTTTTTTACACAACTAAAATTCTACGCAAAGCAATCCATGGATTCTACACTACTAAATCAGATTCTACTAAGATGGATTCCACACTACTAAGTATTCCATCTATTACTACACTAAGCATATCATCGGATTCTACACTAAGCATATCATCAAATTACTACACTAAGTATATCATCAAGTTACTACACTAAGTAATATATCATGACATGGCGGGTAACATTGGTCATGGTAAGACAGTCCACGAATGGCACCCCGACGTAGTCATCACGTGGTGGAAGTATGTACCAGAGGTTGCCTGTCTCGTCCTCGGCCAGCCTCATACTTTAGGCATAAAGGGCTTCATCAAGGGTCCTAATCATCTTCTTCCGTGTTGATATATATAGATGACAACCAGCATGGGTTTTCGTCCTATGAAGGAGAAGCTGGTCAATTCACCCCAGTGAGACGCATGTGAGCGATGAAACAATCCCATCCATCTCCTCTCATCCGGGACATCTTTCGTCCTTTCTTGACCTCCAAAGTGTAGGGGCCTCTAGGAGCATCAAATGTCACAGTGTCTCCGGTCAGCTCATTGAATTTCAACCTCACATTGCATGGGACGATCTGTGTAAGAAAAAACAAAACACACACGCACACAATGAATTAATGGTAACAGTAGTAGAAACAAAATAAATGACTGTTAGAAGGTGCATATAATTTGTTACCGCCGCAGGAACAAAACTCGACTGAAAATAGATGCCAAACAGCATGCCAGTTGCAAGACTGTTGGCACACCTTGACTTGCACAGTTGACATGGTGGTGGTGGCGGTGGCGCCATTTTCCTATTAGTGATGATAGTTAATGGCTAATTAGGCTACAAATATATGATCGGATTGTACACAAAAGCATATTAATCGGTGATTCAACACTAAAAGACTATATATGATTGGATCGTTTTTAAACTAAAAAATATTGTACACTCAAAAAAAAATCTGCACTTAATTCACTATTAAAATCGGATTGCACACATAATATAATCATTAACATGATTGTAGACAAAAGCATATAAAGCGAATTTTTGACATTAAAATAACATATCCATGGATTCTACACTACTAAATCGGACTCTTTTTTTAGTATGGATTCTACACTAGTAAGCAATCCATGGATTCTACACACTGCTAAATTTCAACTAAGTATGGATTTCTACACACAAATAAAAATTACACTACTAAATTTCTTATAATTATGGATTGTACACTACAAAATTTGTACACAAAGCAATCCATGGATTCTACACTATTAAATCGGTTCTACTAAGCAATCCATGTATTCTACACTGCTAATATTGACCAGGAAGAAACCTAATCCATGGATTCCATAACGTCTGCGGATGAGGGAGGCGCGAGGGGTGGGAAAGAAGATGCACAAAGGAAGGGGATCTAACCGGCAAGGCCCGGAGGTAGCGGCGGCGACGAGCGGTGAGGTTCGGAGGTGGCGGCGACGACGGCGCTGGTCAAGAGGGGGAGTGAAAAATATGGGGTGGTGGATAGGAACGACTTAGATTTTTTTATTGGGAGAGGTAGATAGCAGATTACACTAGTGCTGGCGCTGGCCTAACAGGCCACGCCATAACAAAGTGTAGCCCATAGAAAAAAAAATAGAAAACATCTATGACGTGAAAAAAAGTACAATGCCAACACTAAGGTCGTAGCAATGTCGTACCAAATATCACAACGCCGCCACTATTTAGAAAAATAGTGGTGGCGTTGGTTGAAAATGGCGCGCCACCAATTAAAGTTGTGGCTAACCAGTTCTCTAACTGGTGAAGGAAAATATGTTGTATTGATTTATCCTCATCACAGAAGCAACAATCGTTTACTACCCTCCCAATTACGATTTGCCAAGTTATTCTTAGTAAAGACCACTTGCTTGTGTACAAACCACATGAAGATCTTTATTTTTAAAGGTGCCTTAATTTTCCAAACATGAAGCATCTTTAAAACACAAAATAAAGAAAGAAAGAAATTATGAAAATATATTGTTTAGCTTCTGTGCTAGCTCCAGACATAGCTCGGTCTTGGCTTCGCTCCTCATCACGAGCCACATGAAAATTATGATCTTAAACTTTGTTTCTTCCTTACAAAATAAATAAATACATCTGCGTGATCCTCACAAAATCATTAAAAGCTAACCACCAAACCGTAGCAGTTATCTTTATTCAAAGGGTGTGGCTAGATCACGGTCGACTAAGACTTAACCAAGTCTCAATCAAATGGCAAAACATGTAAAAAAAGAAGAAAGAAAAAGTATAAAAGACAATTTCGCACGGATCTCCGCGTGAGATCTCACGAATTTAGCAATCTCATTATTCAAAGTTGTATCATGAAGTCATTTAACAAGAAATACACGTCCACTCAAAGGACAAGGACCATTTTCAACTCTGACCGGATACAAGTACATATCATAGTAAGATTAAGCAAATAAACCTTCCATTTTGGTGCCGTAGCAACTGTCCTGACATGACTCACTAGTCCTGTGTGTAAGGCGGGAGCATCCCTTTCAGGAAAGAAGTCAACATTATCAACGCCCTCTCAGGCTGGAAGGACGGAACAAGATGACCGGCACCTCTCACTGATAGAAACGTCAATCCTCCGGCGTACTGTTGGACATACCCTGCCACCTAACCAGTGAGTGAATTCGTCAGTTTCAGGTGACCAAAACATTGTAGTAGATGAGAAATGTTTCGATGATGGGATTCACCTCCTCCTTTGCCACCCATGGGCGCCATGGAGTGGTCACAGGAAGTCCAAGGTCTTGAATGGAGTACCTCGTCGCCGGAAGAGGGCACACGGAGTCGAAGTCACCACTGTAAAAATGTAGCAAAGTTTATTTACTACTAACAGTAAATACTTTCCAGGTGTCTGAGAATAACTGATGGTAATCTGTTACTACCTGAATATCCACATAGTCACGGGAAGCTTGTTCTCGATCAAGAATTTGATGGATGGGAGCATAGTCACCGGCGCATCTTTCCACGTAAAAGTTTCTGCAACCACAAATCACATGGTTAACTTCCGGACGTGTGGGTGAAAAACATTGCAAAATTGTTGACCGTTTGTGTGCTAAATCAGTGCCCAGTTCAAAGGATTACTTGCATGGCGACCACTCTGTCATCCTAGCGTGGAAAGCCTCCTGCACTGCTGGATCGTTGAGATGGGCAATGGTAGGATAATCGCTGCACGGATCATACCCAGGCAGCTGCATGCAATTTTGGGAGAAACTAATTAAGAATTTCAGTTTCAATTTTGACTGCACAAGCAACTAAGAATGAATTTGTTTCCTTACGTAGCCACTGGGGTGATACGCTCCGTCGGGCGCGTCGACGCAAACGGGAGCGTAGATGTTGTACGCATCAATTTGGCCGGCGTCGAACGCGTCCCAGGCGCCGCTGCATGCTTCACCTGCAGAGTCGCAGTGCTCGGTGAGGTTGGCGTAGACCTCGTCCGACATCACCCCATGTGTCCAGAAGAAGTCAATGGTGCCCTGATTGTTCCTCTTGTCGTCGAGATAAGGGTTGCCAACCTTCGACAGAAAAGAGCCCATTTAATATTCAGAAGACCTTTGGTCATTCACCATGTTTCATACGAGTATGACTATAGCAGTATAGCTTGTAAATTTCACGTACCAAGATGCCCTGAAGGTTGACTATGGTTCTGTTGTTGTACGTGTTGTGGAGTAGGATGGTGGCGGCGAGCTGTGGCGCGTAGTGGCCGGCGTAGCTCTCGCCGGAGATGTAGAAGGCGCGGGCCTTGTACTCCGCGAACCTCTCCAGCCATCTCACCAGGAAGACGTACGCGTCGTCGGCGGTTCGCTCGTCGCCACTGAGGTCGTAGTCTGAAGACGTGTTGGAGTAGGAGAATCCCACACCGGCCGGCGACTCCAGGAAGATCACGTTAGCCGCTGCCAGTATATTTCACAAGCAAATTGAGTTCTCTTATGTAATTAAAGGGGAAGTAACTATTAGTCTGTACAAGGCGCCCGTAGGTTTACCGTTGTTCCAAGCGTGCATGTTTCTGCCGAGCGTTTTGTTGTCTTCCGTTACACGGAACGGGCCCAGTTCCTGCATTGCTCCGTACCCAGCGACGAGCACCCTGGCCCTTTGTATGCAAGTGTCAGGGTTACCACTGTCATGGAGAAATTTATACATGATATGTTCAGTTACCGATTTATAGTTCTAACTTCTAACCTCCGTTGAGCCAGAGCAGGAGTGGCTTCTCTGAAGCACCGGAAGGCGACTCGACGAGGTAGTAGAAGAGGGCGCGGCCGTTCTCCTCGTCGACGGTCACGTACCCGCCGAACTGGTCGAAATCGACGCCCTCCGGCTGCCCGGGCAGCGCCGTGATCTTGTCGGCCGCCTTCAGAGAGCTCTGGTCAGAGGCAAGAGCTCTCTGTGTCCAGGCTGCCAGCGCCCCTCTCGGCTATGCTACGCGGTCTAAACGTGTCGGTGCTGCTGTCAATGTCCCTCCTAGAGGAGATGAACTCTCTCAGCCTTGCCTCTTGGGATGCATTGGTGGTGTACAGTGTGGCCACGCAAATGAGAAGCAAGACATAAGAAGAGAGGCTCGTCATCGTTGATGAGATGGTCGTCTCTGAGATGCACGGAGGGTTTATATAGGCGCAGAGAAATGGGAGAGGTCGGTTTGCGGCAAGGACTTTGTATTACATACAAAAGTGCCCTGCATTGACTGTGCTGCATCAAGTTTATGATCTTGTGTCCACTCAAACCATCGGAGGAGGGTCACTCCTTGCCAACGCTTTTGATTCGGTAAAACGGCCTTGATTTGTTGAATTGACAGGGCATTGAAAGCGAAAAGAGCAACCAGTTCTTTATCAACTTCCTTGTTTTAGTCGCTGATTTGGAAGATAACCAACGGCAACTCCTCTACCTGCTGTGTGCGAATTTCTTGCACAGTAGACCACCTGCGAGAATACATTGTCAGAAAAGACCCACGGTGAGAATCATTGACAAAGCCCACACGTGAACATTTTTCTTCGTTGCTTACTTCAGCACTTCTAGAGTTCTAGTGGCATCCACTCGAGAGGGATTATACTAGTGCTGTCACACTTTCGATGAGTCTGTTTTTCTCCTTTTTTTTTCTCGGGGGAACTTACCATGAATCTAACAAAGACAAAATGACATATTTGCATTGAAAACGAACCAATGGTCAGCTTACTAATTTAATACTCCCTCTGTTCCTAAATATTTGTCTTTTTAGAGGTTTCAAATGGTGACTACATACGGAGCAAAATGAGTGAATCTACATTCTAAAATATGTCTATATACATTCGTATATGATGACCATTTGAAATCTTTAGAAAAACAAATATTTAGGAACGAAGAGAGTAGATAATAATGGCAAGTTCACAATACAACATACCTTTAAGATGGGGATAGTATCTCGATTGCATTCTGGTCATATAGTTCACAATCTCAAAGGTATGTTGTATTGTGAACTTATCAGCTCTTCTATTAGTTTATAGAAGGGGTACAACACAGGTCAACAATAACGGTGAGAAAGCACTAAACTGGTTGGCCGTTGTAAGATACTAGTCGCAATGGTCCTACTCCCTCCGTTCCGGTTTATTAAATCCCTCTTATTTTGGATTAAAGTTTGCCCATAGATTTAACTAAGTTGTGATCATTTCTTCATAAAAAATATATTAAGTTGAGATCATTAGATTAAGTAAAGACTTCTCTTGCCTCTTCCACAAGCAAGTCCCACGTTAGCTAGGGTTCCCCTGCCTCCCGCCGGCGGCTGCGTCGATCTACCTAACCTCCTGTGGCATTAGGGCTATCAGGCGCGGTGGATCCCAGCTCTTGCGGGTGGAGGGCTCCAACTTTATGTCTAGGTTTTTAGCTTGTTTACTGTTTGTGTCTTGTTCAGGAAAACGAGTGAGTGGCGGTTCCCTGAGGATGCAATAAGGTTTTCCCAACCTAGGCCCAGTTTTGGCGGTGCGTCTTCATCGTTGAAGGGCATGTAGAGATGTGTTTCGGCGGATGTCACGAGATTCGGTTGGTGTTTGCCTTCGATGAATCTGTTTAGCTTTAGTTGTTGTTATGTCTATAGATTGAGATGGTCGTCTTTGAGACGCACAGTTTATATATATAGGCTCCGAGAAATGGAAGAGGTCAGTTTGCAACGACGACTTTTGAACTGGGCTATATTATTTTTTACAAAAGTGCTCTGCATTGATTGTTCTGCATCAAGTTTATGATCACTCCTTGCCAATGCTTTTGATTCGGTAAAACGGCCTTGATTTGTTGAGTTGACAAGGAACTGAAAGCGAAAGGGCCAGTGTTTTCAGCCGGCTCTTTATCCACTTGACCTGTTTTAAACGCTGGTCTGGAAGATTACCAACGGCAACTCCTGTACCTACTGTGTGCGAATTTTTTGCATAGACCACCTGCGTGAATTTATTGTCAAAAAAGACCCACGGCGAGAATCATTGACAAAGCCCACACATGAACATAGTACTTCTAGTGGCATCCACTCATGTGAGAGTATACTAGTGCTGCCACACTTTCTTCCAAGAGTTGATCAATAAGAAGCCCCCACCAGGTTCAAAGTGGTTGGTCACCGGTGATTTTAATCAAATCTACCATGCGCAAGACAAGAATAAAACAAATATCGACCGAAGCTGTATCGTCCGCTTCAAAAATACGCTTAATCTCTGCGAGCTCACACACATCCTTCACGCCCTCTCATCATCCTTATCGGACCACTGCCCTCTCCTCCTTTCAAATGGCAAAGGCCCGCAGAGGTCAAAACCCTTCCGCTTCGAAAACTTTTGGATCAAAATGCCCAGCTTTAAAGAGGTAGTCCAGGGAGCTTGGAACACCAATTCTGGTCACGCTGACCCATACCTCAACCTCTTTCACAAGCTAAAAGAGGCTGGCAAAAAATTAAGGAAATGGAATAGGACAATGTTCGCGCACTCGAAGGTGCAGATTCATATGGCCCTGGAAGTTATTCTTCGCTTGGATGTGGCTCAAGATCTTCGTCCCCTAAGTGCCCGCGAGCGAGATCTTCGAAAGAGACTTAAGAAGAAAGTGGTAGGCTTTGCTGTTCTTGAGCGTGCGCGGAAAAGAAAAAGCTCAAGAATCTCGAACTTGAAAGACGGTGATGCCAACACTCGGTTCTTCCACCTGCGTGTAAACCATAGACGGAGGAAGAACTTCATTCACCGTCTCAGGCACAACAACGGGTGGGTTACTTCTCACGACCACAAGAAATCCATTATACAGAGCCACTTTTCTGAGGTCACGAGACGCGGTCAGCCGCGCACCACCGACATCAACTGGGACACCGTCCCGGTGCCGGCTTGCGATCTAACTGATTTAGGGGCTGCCTTCTTGGTTGAAGAGGTGAAAAAGGTGATTTTTGATCTTCCCAGCGACAAAGCACCGGGACCCGATGGCTACTCTAGGGCCTTCTTCAAGGCGTGCTGGGAGATCATAAAGGATGCTATTTTGCTTGCTGTCAACCACTTCTCCAATCTGCACTCCACGAACTTAAACTGGCTCAACTCGGCGAACATCACTCTCATCCCAAAGAAAGATGGGGCAGAATGCATTTCGGATTTCCGCCCAATTAGCCTCATCCACGCCATCGCGAAGATCATTGCCAAGATGATGGCTAACCGGCTGGCTCCTCACATGCATGAACTTGTCTCCAACGCCCAGAGTGCCTTCATAAAAAAGAGAAGCATCCATGACAATTTTATATATGTCAGAAACTTGGCAAGAAAGTTTCATCGCAACCGCTCCCCGACGCTCTTGTTCAAACTAGACATCAAAAAGGCGTTTGACTCTGTACGTTGGGACTTCCTCATGGACCTGCTGAAACACCTTGGCTTCCCGGACAGATTTCGCGACTGGGTTTCAGCTTTGCTCTCTACCGCCACTTCGAGGGTGTTGATCAATGGAGTTCTGGGTGATTGCTACCTCTTGAGCATGCATTGGTTTTTCCTTGAAAAGGAAAGGGTGATGTAGCAAAGTAGCATAAATATTTCCCTCAGTTTTTGAGAACCAAGGTATCAATCCAGTAGGATACTACACGCAAGTCCCTAGTACCTGCACCAACAATCAAGAACCTTACAACCAACGTGATAAAGGGGTTGTCAATCCCTTCACGGCCACTTGCAAAAGTGAGATCTGATAAAGATAATAAGATAAACATTTTTGTATTTTTGTTGTATAGATTGGAAAGTAAAGATTGTAAAATAAACAATGATAAAAATAGCTAGTTCATAGAAAAATAATATGATGGAGAATAGGCCCGGGGGCCATAGGTTTCATTAGTGGCTTCTCTCAAGATAGCATATTCTACAGTGGGTGAACAAATTACTGTCGAGCAATTGATAGAAAAGCGCATAGTTATGAGAATATCTAGGCATGATCATGAACATAGGCATCACATCCGTGACAAGTAGACCGAAACGATTCTGCATCTACTACTATTACTTCACACATCGACCGCTATCCAGCATGCATCTAGAGTATTAAGTTCATAAGAACAGAGTAACGCATTAGGCAAGATGACATGATGTAGAGGGATAAACTCAAGCAATATGATATAAACCCCATCTTTTTATTCTTGATGGCAACAATACAATACGTGCCTTGCTGCCCCTGCTGTCACTGGGAAAGGACACCACAAGATTGAACCCAAAGCTAAGCACTTCTCCCATTGCAAGAAAGATCAATCTAGTAGGCCAAACCAAACTGATAATTCAAAGAGACTTGCAAAGATATTAAATCATGCATATAAGAATTCAGAGAAGAATCAAATATTGTTCATAGATAGTCTTGATCATAAACCCACAATTCATCGGTTCTCGACAAACACACCGCAAAAAGAATTACATCGAATAGATCTCCAAGAGAATCGAGGAGAACTTTGTATTGAGATCCAAAGAGAGAGAAGAAGCCATCTAGCTAATAACTATGGACCCGAAGGTCTGTGGTAAACTACTCACACATCATCGGAGAGGCTATGGTGTTGATGTAGAAGCCCTCCGTGATTGATTCCCCCTCTGACGGAGCGCCGGAAAAGGCCCCAAGATGGGATCTCATGGGTACAGAAGGTTGCGGCGGTGGAAATAGGGTTTCGTGGTGCTCCTGGATGTTTTCAGGGTATATGAGTATATATAGGCGAAAGAAGTAGGTCGGTGGAGCCACGAGGGGCCCACGAGGGTGGGGGCGCGCCTACCCCCCTGGGCGCACCCTCCTACCTCATGGACGCCTCGTTGCTTCCTTGACGTCCACTCCAAGTCTCCTGGATTGCGTTTGTTCCAAAAACGATCCTCGCGAAGGTTTCATTTCGTTTGGATTCCGTTTGATATTCCTTTTTCTGCGAAACACTGAAATAGGCAAAAAACAGCAATTTGCACTGGGTCTTTGGTTAATAGGTTAGTCCCAAAAATAATATAGAAGTGCATAATAAAGCCATTAAACATCCAAAACAGATAATATAATAGCATGGAACAATTAAAAATTATAAATACGTTGGAGACGTATTAGTGATCCCCTGAAGCATGGATGTGGCCTTCGCCAAGGGGACCCATTGTCCCCTCTTCTCTTTGTCCTGGCTATCGATCCGCTCCGCCACCTCCTTTGCAAGGCCACGGTCCAAGGGCACCTACACCCTCTCTGTGGTAGATCATCACCCGTCCGGGCCTCGCTCTACGCCGATGATGCCGCCATCTTTGTGAAGCCCATTAAGGAAGACGTCCAATTCCTTGCTGCTACTCTGGCCTCTTTCGGAGCGGTGTCTGGCCTTGTCACTAATTGTGCCAAAAGTTTGGTTGCTCCCATCCGATGTGACAACATCAACCTTGACGATGTTCTTCATGCTTTTCCGATAGTGCGCACCTCATTCCCGATGCGCTACCTTGGACTTCCCTTATCCGTCAAGCGCCTCAAGCGAATCCACTTCCAGTATCTTGAGAATAAAATTGCAGGCAAGCTCCCTCCCTGGAAGGGGAAGACATGTGGCCTCTGCTGGCCGTGTGGTCCTTGTAAAGGCTGTCCTTACCGCTATTGCTATCTATCATCTCACGCCTCTCGACATCCTGGTGGAGTTACTCAAGAAAATCGATAGTATTCGCCGTGCATATCTTTGGGCGGGCTCGGATAAGGTATCCGGAGGAAAATTTAAGGTTAACTGGGAGCTCGTCTGCAAGCCCAAGGACAAGGGCGGACTCGGAGTGCTTGATCTAGATAAGTTTGCTAAGGCTTTGCGGCTCCGATGGCTATGGTTCGAATGAACTGACAAGAGCAAGCCATGGATTGGCATGGGAACGCCGTGCACGGAGGATGATCGCCACTTCTTTGCGCTGCCACTATGGTCACTGTTGGAAATGGACGAACTGCACAATTTTGAAACTCGTTGTGGCTCAACGGCTTACGCCCCTGTGACATCGTGCCGGACCTCTTTGCCCTCTCTTGCAAGAAGAACTCCTCATTCCAGCAAGCCATGACCAACAATCTTTGGATCACTTATATTGATGGCACCAACGGTCTGTCCCTCGCACATATCAAGCAGTTTTCTGACCTTTGGGAAAGATTATCATCGGTGGCCCTAGTGGAAGAGGTGGAAGATTCGATTATTTGGAAGTTCACTAAGGATGGGATATATTCTGCTTCCTCGGCATACAAGGCTAAATTTGAAGGTCTGACATCCTTTGATCTTGTGCAGACCGTGTGGAGGGTGTGGGCTCCCCCGTGGTGCAAATTTTTTGCTTGACTAGTTCTTTAAAATAGGATCTGGACATGAGACCGCTTGATCCATTGTGGCTGGCCCAACTATGGATTGTGCCCTCTTTGTAAGCATGCACATGAGTCCGCTGCTCACCTACTCTTCCAATGCCGCTTCACATTGCGCATTTGGAACGACATCCTACCGTGGCTTGGAATGCACCACATCTCTACTACTTCATGGTCGGCGAGCGCTTCGGTCAAAGGATGGTGGAACGGTAACCTTCAGATTCGTCTTGGCTCCCCCAAAGCCCTTGCCTCATTGATGATGCTCATCTCATGGGAGATTTGGTCCGAGAGAAACGCTAGAGTCTTCCGCAACGTGGCGGTCCCTTCGGTGGTCATCATTAACAAGATCAAGCATGAGGTGTCGCTCTGGGTTTTGGCGGGTGCCAAGCACTTGGGTATTGTAATGCCGCGAGAGTAGTTTCTCTTTAGTTTGCCGCTTGCGGCTCCTGTCTAAAACCTTCTTCCTTAATCAATGAAATGGCAAGTCTTTTGCCTCGTTTAAAATAAACACTTTCTATGAGTCTGTTTTTCTCTTCTTCTTTTTTTCTTTTTGCGGGGGCACTTAGCATGAACCTAACAAAGACAAAATGACCTCACAAAAAAAAGAACAAAAACAAAATGACATATTTGCATTGAAAACGAACCAATGGTCAGCATATACACATTTAATGGATAATGGTAAGTTCACAATACAACGTACAGTATAGTACCCTTGAGTTTTTCCTCACATATTTATTGAAGTTGATAGACTATGTGGCCAAAATGCAATCGAGATACAACAGAGGTCAATAATAACAATGAGAAAGCACTAAACATTGGCCGTTGTAAGATACTACTTGCATTGGTCCTACTCCCTCCATTCAGGTTTATTAGACCCCTCTTATTTTGGGTTAAAGTTTAACCATAGATTTAATAAAACTAAGATCATTTTTTCACAAAAAAACAACTAAGTCTTAGATTAAGTAAAGACGCACGTTCTCTTGCCCCTTCCACAAGTGGGTCCTATGTTAGGGTTCCCTGCCCCCCGTCGGCGCCACCCTTGATCTGCCTCTTGTGGGCTAAGGGTCATGGAGACGCGGTGGATAACGGCCTTGCCGGTGGGAGGGCTCCTGCTTCGTATGTAGGCCTTTTTAAAGTTTATTTAGGGTTTGTGTCCTGTTCAGGAAGACGAGGCAGCGGTGAGTCTTCGAAAATGGAATAAGTTTCTCCTCGCCTAGCCCATCCCAGCGGTGCATCTACTATCGTCGGAGAGCATGTCACGGTGTGTGTCTCCGACGGATCTCGTGAGATTCGGTCGGTGTTTTTCTTCGGTGGATCTGTTTGGTCTGGTCGTCGTTCATCTATATTTGTGTGTCTACAGGTTGGATTCTTTCAATTTATGCGTATCTTCATCGACGATGATTGTTGTTCTGATGTGCTGGTTCTTTGAGGCCTGAGCACGATGACTTCCTGACTATCTACTACAACAAGGTTTGCTTCTCTTCAGTGATGGAGGGGCGATGACGGCGGCATGCCTTCGGCTCGCTCCAGTGTTTGTAGTCGTCGCTAGGTCGTCTATGAACATGGATGTAATTTTTATTGCTTCTTGTGTTCTTTTGTACTGTCATGATGATTAATGAATAGGTTGAAAGTTTTTCCCCACAAAAAATAAACCTAAAAAACTGTAAGTTATATGCCACAAAAATTATATCATTAAAACCTCTTTGAATAAAAATCCAACAACATACTTTTTTAACATATACTTTATATTTTGTTAGTCAAATAAGTGATCAAAATTTAAGAAAAAGACGACAGGGCCCAATAACCCAGACGGAAGTCATATTTGTTAGCAAAGCCGACAAAGTATATTGTGCTCCTACTTGAGGACGGGATAAAAGTATGTGATTTTGGGAACCTTCTAGAAGGTTCCTGGCCGATTTTAGGAACCTTCTTGAACCATTTTTTACCCTTTTTTGTCAATTTGGTTTTTTGTGTTTCCTCTATTTTTTGTTTTTTCAAAAAATCTTAAAAAGTGTTAGTTTTTCAAAAATGTTCAAAATTTAAGATTTTTTGTATTTTAAATAAATGGTAATCGTTATTCAAAACTGTTTGAAAATTCCAAATTTTGCATTGTTAAATTGTTTTCAAAATTTCAAAATATGTTTGGAATCTACAATACTTTTCACAATTTTTAAAAATGTTCAAGATTTTTAAAAACTAAAAAAAATTTAAAAATATTTTTAAAAAAAATTATTCATGTTTGAAAACGAAATATCTTTTCTAATATTTGCTTTAAAAAATTGTTCACCATTCCATTTTAAAAATATTCTGATTTGCCACTACAGTTAATTGTTTACTTTTTGTGCTGCAGATTAGTCACGTACACAACCTGGGCCATCACCTCCAGCCCGGGAGATTTGTTCCTATTATCAACCATAAATGGACCATAGAATGGCATAAATCTAGAATAAACCTGATGTTAGTTCCTCCGAAATCACTAATTGAGAAGTACTTTGTCTTAAAAAAAACTAATTGAGAAGTACTCATTGCAAAGATTACTCCTACCTTTCCCAGGTTGCGACAAGTGGCGCGCTATATATGCTTCACTTGTCGCAACCAGGGAGTTTTTTCTTTTTTTTGATCCGTTTATTCAAAACATTTTCACCGTTGGATTTCTCACGTCGAGATCTTCAAAACTAGATCCCATGTTGATACATTTTGACGAAAAAAAAATCACGAAAAAAACTGGACGAAAAAATCAAACTGGGAACATGGGTTTTTTCCCTTTCCGAAAGAGTACGCCCTGCCTCTCGCGAAATCTCAACTGTGCCTCTCACGAAATCTCAACTGTGCCTCTCACGGAACCAAAACCATACCCTCGCAGAAGTAAAAAAAAGCGAAAACACATTTTTTTTGTGTCCGAGGAGCATGGTCGTACCTCTCGCAAAAGCACAACCGTGCCTCTCGCGAAAGTAAAACCGTGCCTCTCGCGGAAGGAAAAGAAAAGGAAACGTGTTTTTCCCGTTTTCGAGAGGCACGGCCGTGCCTCTCGCGGAAGAAAAAAAAGCAGAAAACGCGTTTTTGTCCTTTTTCAAGAGGCACGGCCGTGACTCTCGCAAAAGCAAAACCGTGCCTCTTGCGGAAGCAAAACCGTGACTCTGGCAGAAGAAAAAAACACATTTTTTCGATCCAAAAGCTAAGGAAGACCCAAACGTAAAAAAAACCCGAAAAAACCATTTAAAAAGCAGAAAATGCGTGCGAAAATGAAAATTCGGAGGGAGCGCCCACAGCACGACACGTGGCGGGCGGCTGAGAGTGCGCCAAGTGACGCTGATCGTCGTGAGGCTCCCGAAGAAGCACTCGTCAACTAGTTGCTCCCTGGTTCCTCCCGCGCCCCGCGCCCGCCAAGCCCATTTGCCCCTTCTAAGATGTGGCCCAAGCTCCGCCACTGTTCATTGGTAGCACCTCTTACCAGTCAAAATCACTAATTGAAGAGTACTCCTTCCAAAGATCACTCACACCTCCCTGTTATGAAAAGTGGCGCAACGCACCACTTGTCGCAATCTGGTAGTTTTTTCCCTTTTTTCGTAGATATGTTTATTCAAAATGTATTATCTCTTAAACCGTGCATCCAAATCTTTCACCGTTCAATTCTTTACGTTGAGATCTTCAAAATTAAATCCCATGTGGATAGGTTTTCACGGTTTTATTTTTATGAGAAAAACCGGACGATAAAACCGAACCGGAAGCATGTTTTTCCCCCTTTCCGTAAGCCATTTTCGAGAGGCACGCTCACTGAAGAAAAAAATGTAAACACATTTTTTCGTTTTTGAGAGGCGCGGTCGTGTCTCTCGCGGAACAAAAAATATTCCTCCCACGAAAGGGAAGAAAGGAGAAAGTGCGTATTTTTTCTTTTCCGAGAGGCACGGCCGTGCCTTGCACGGAAGCAAAACTGTGCCTCTCGCGAAAGCAAAATCGTGCCTTTCGTGAAAGAGAAAAGGAGAGGAGAAAACGCGTTTTTTCTTTTGTTTTCGAGAGGCAAGCTCTCACGGAAGCAAAACCGTGCCTCTCACGGAAGAAAAAAGAAGTGAAATCGCGTTGCCTCTCGCGGAAGCAAAACCATGCCTCTCATGGAAGCAATACCGCGCCTCTTAAAGAAGCAAAAAAGAAAAGAAAACGCGTTTTATCTGCACAATTTTTTTTGTCGAAAAGCTAAGAAAGACCGTTGAAAAATCGAAAAATTAGAAAAAACCGGAAAACCCCATCTAAAAAGTCGAAAATGTGTGCGAAAAGAAAACTCCGGAGAGAGTGCGCAGAACGCGACACGTGGCAGCGGTTAAGAGCGCGCAAGTCAGCCCACGCAAATGATCGTTATGAGGCTCCCGAAGAAGCGTTCGTCAACTAGTTGCTTTCCTTACCAGTGATGAGTGAACGCTGTTACAGCACCTGTGTAGCGAGTCGGGCTCCAAGTGTGCGTCGCAAGCCTATTTGACGCAAAAGCACGTCAAATAGGAGGTCTCCATGGATACAAAAATAAACATGCAGCTTCTTAACTGGGGCACAATGAAGCTAGCAACCAATAGTTGAGGAATACACAATCCGCAATCCAGAAGTAAGAAAAAACAAAGGGTCCATGAATAGGCGTACATAAACGAGGCCCCTAACTAGAGCAAGGTGTTTTTTTTTTCTCCAGAAAAAACTGAGATCTCCTAATTGGTGCCAATTAGGATAATTGGCGCTCATGCACCGTTAACTAGTGAGTCTGCAATCGTTGACCACGAGAGTTGGCTGTTGCATTTTTCAAAAGAGAAAAAATCACAAAAATGAAAACAATCTTTTGAATTAACTCTGCGATTTGGAAGACGGAGGAAATGAAAGTAGAAAATTTGAAATAAAATCAAACAAATTTGAAAAGTTCATGAATTTTTGTAAAATGCTCATGGCATTTGGGATTTTTTTTTGAGAAAAGTTCAAGACTTAGAAAAATTTCAAAGTGAATAAATCGCAAATTTGAAAAATAAATTCACAAAAAAATATATTTCTTAATTGAAAAACTTCAGGAAATTTGGGGGGGAAATAAGAATTTGAGAAAAGTTTACGGATTTGAGAATAAAATGTTCACAAAAAAATAAAAAATCTAAATTTGAAAAAGTTTCGGAATTTGATAATTGCAAAAAGAAAAAGGAAAGAAAAGAAAGAGAAAACGGTGAAAAAACCCTAGGCGGGCCAGCATGACTTTGCACCCGCCACTGGTAAGTGACCAGATTACCAATGGCGGAGACAAATGCCTTCGCCCCACTGGTGAGGTACCACATATAAACAGTTCCTCGGTGGTGTTAGTCTTTTTGTTGTATTGCCCACATATCAATCCAAGAAAAAAAATACTATTATCGCCATCCTAAATTATTTGTCTTAGATTTGTCTAGATACGGATATATGGACAAGTAATTTGGGACATAGAGAGTACAATAATATGAGGGTATGTCCATCCAAGACGGAGACTACATAAGCCGTCTTCTGATCTTACACTTTTGTTTATTGTAATTAGTAGAGATTTATTTCTCCTTATAGAATAAAACCTCTGCGGGCTCTTCACAAAGTCATAAATTTACAAGGTACACCAGTTTTTGTCTATTAGAAATACGAAAAGTGCAATTGTAACCACTCCGAAAAAGGGTTCCCCGCTTTGTATTTCAAAGCAACCAACCGATATATCCAAGGATAGATGCTGGGGCGGAAGCATCACAATCACACCCAAAAGAAACAAAAAAGAAACAACAAGAGAAAAGAATGCCGACAACGGCGGATCGACGGAAACGAAGAAGCTTCACGACCATTGCGCCCACCGAAGATCTCCCACCAAGCTCCAAGGCTCCGAAACACCGGTACCAATCAGCACCTCCAAGAAGGACTACGACGATGATGACGCTGCTGCCAAGGGTTTTCCCCGGTACACGACGAGGCAAGAGGAAGGGTCGCCCCCGACGCCCTCCAGGAAGGTCCGACGGCACCCACCGGCGTCGCCGCGTCGGTGTCGGACAGGCCGACAGGGGTTTCCCCTGATCCCAACCTTCACCTCGGGTGCTCCAGAGCCTGCCACCAAACCGATCACCATCTTGCGCCACCATGGTCAAGAAGCCTCCACGCCGTCTCACCACGGGACCACGAAGTGAGGTCTGCACAACAAGGGATAGGAGCTGGGACTGGGGGCCGCAGCACCGTCGGCACGTGGGAGGGCACAACCTTCACCGTCAACAACGGTAGCCGACCGGACACAATAGCAGGAGCATACCAGGCCCGTGGGCCCATAGGCCCAGCCGGGAACTCCATGCCTGTAAAGCTCTTGCCATCGCGCTGTAGCAGGCACGCCGTCGGCATCGCCGCCCCCCGTCCGAGCTGCTCCTCCTCCTCACCACGCAGACGACGACGAAGCCACGCCGGGGACCGGCCCGCTAGGACCCAGATGGGGCCGGGAGGGCCCAGATCTGGGTCGGGGACGCGCCGTCGGCCACCGCACGCCACCACGCGGCCCTGCTGCCAAGGGCAGCACCGCCACCGCGCCTACCGCCGCCGGGTCGCCGGGCCGCCGCCCAGCCGAGCATCACCGCCGCCGTCACCAGCCACGGGAAGGAGACGAATGCGCGGGTACAGAAGGGCCCGCCGCCGCCGGGGCACCCGCCGGCGGCGGCAGGGGAGATCTCATGGGGGTGGGGGCCGAGGGAAGGGGAGGGGCGCGCCGCCCCGGCCACCTCCCGAGGAGGCGGCGCAGGGGCGGGAACGGGAGGGGGAGGGGGGAGAGGGGGGCGACCGGGGTTGCACTCGCAAAGTACATCATAAATCATCCAAAAAGAAATCCATGTGTCCACTCAAAAGGGACATGGACCTTTTTCAACTCTAACCAGATACAAGTACATAGTATTATACCAAAATTAAGCAAATAAATCTCTCACAGGAAAATATTAATTAGCTCATAGCAAGTGGCGACTCCATTTTCATGCCGTAGCAAACTAGCAATTGTCTTGGCATATGACTCACTGCTCTTGTGTGTAAGGTGGGAGCATCCCATTCAGGAAGGAGCTCAACATCACCAATGCCCTCTCTGGCTGGAAGGATGGAACCAGATGGCCAGCTCCTCTCACAGATAGGAACGTGAATCCCCCGGCGTATTGCTGGACATAGCCTCCCACCTGCGAGTGCAACCAGCGAAGCCATGAGTTTCAGGGTGACCAGCCATGCATTCAGATGAGTAGTGTTTTTTATTATGGGATTTACCTCCTCCTTTGCTGTCCATGGACGCCATGGAGTGGTCACAGGGAGGCCAAGGTCTTGGATGGAGTACCTCGTCGCCGGTAGCGAGCACACGGAATCAAAATCACCACTGTAGAATGTAGGGAAGTTCATTGGGTGGTGAATTTTGAAAGGTATATAGATGAATAACGCAAAAGGTAAAATGTACTTTTACAGCGGTCGTGATCTGTTACCTGAAAATCCAAACCGGAAGCTTGCTTTCGATCAGCCATTTCACGGTTGGCAGCATGGACATTGGCGCATCTTTCCAGTGCAGGTTTCTGCATGCGCAAAATCACATGAGTTCCGTACGTGTTGGGTGAAAATGGCAAGTGTACATATTAGCTGCAAGTTGAAGGATCTCACTTGCAGGATGACCACTTCGTCGTTCTAGCGTGGAAAGCGCTCTGCACCGCCGGATCATTGAGATACGCCCAGGTAGGGTAAACACTGCACGGATCATACCCAGGCAGCTGCATGCATGCATGTCGTTTTAGCTAGCCATTCAGAACATTGTCATCATGTCATGCCCGGAAAAGTAATTGAAAATGAATTGTCGCCTTACGTAGCCGCTGGGGTAACGTGCTCCGTTGGGCGCGTGGATGCAAACCGGAGCGTATATGTCGTAGTAGTCGATCTGACCTCCGTCGAACGCGTCCCAGGCGCCACTGCACGCCGTGCCGGCGACATTCCCGTCCCACTTTCCGAAGTCGCAGTTCTTGGTGACATTGGCGTACACCTCGTCGGATATCACCTCATGGGTCCAGACGAAGTCGATGGCCCCCTGGATGTTCCTCTTCTCGTCCAGATACGGGTTCCCGACCTTCAATCAAGAGAAAGAAGGGTGGCAAGTGATGCTAAAACTGATTGGGGAGGGCCAAATGTGTGTAACTGTAAATTTCACGTACCATTGCCTTGTAGGTTTACTATGGTTCTGTTGTTGTATGTGTTGTGGAGCAGGATGGTGGCGGCGAGCTCTGGCACATAGTGGCCGGCGAAGCTCTCGCCAGAGATGTAAAAGGCGCGGTCCTTGTACTCCGGGAACCTCTCCAGCCATTTCACCAGGAAGACGTACGCGTCGTCGGCGGTTCTCTCGTCTCCGCTTAGGTCATAGTCCGAAGACGTGTTCGAGTAGGAGAACCCGACGCCAGCGGGCGACTCGAGGAAGATCACGTTAGCCACTGCCATTATTTTTCACAAGCAAAATAAGTTCAGGTCTGTAATTAAGCAGGTCCAAGTGGGGAGGGATTAGAGTTGCCATGGGTACTTACCGTTGTTCCAGGCGTTGATGTTTCTGCTGAGCGTTTTGTTGTCTTCGGCTACGCGGAAGGGGCCGAGCTCCTGCATCGCTCCAAAGCCGAGGGAAGAGCATCCTGGCCCTGTGGATGCGTACATATATCTAGCGTGATCAACCAACAGTATCTATAAATTAACGTGCACCTTACAGCTATGCAGTTGCCAATTAATGCCATGCTCTAACCTCCGTTGAGACACAGGACGAGCGGCTTCTCGGAAGCACCGGAGGGCGATTCGACGAGGTAGTAGAAGAGCGCGCGGCCGTTCTCCTCGTCGACGGTCACGTACCCGCCGTACTGGTCGAAGTCGACGCCCTCCGGCTGCCCGGGCAGCGCCGTGATCTTGTCGGCGGCCTTCATGGAGCTCTGGTCGGAGACAGAGCTCCCTGCGCTCAGGCTGCCGGCAACCCTGTCCGCTATGTTACGCACCCTAAACGTGTCGGTGCTGCTAACACTGCCTCTTCTGGACGAGGTGAACTCTCTCAGCCGCGCCTCCTGCGAGGCACTGGCGTGCAGTGGCAGTGCCGCCACAGAAACGAGGAGCAAGAAGTACAATGAGAGGCTCTTCATCTCTGATGAGAATGATGAGATGGTCGTCTCTAAGATGAGAAATGCCACAGTCGGCATGCATGGTTTATATAGGCGTCGTAGCAGGTAGGAGAAACATGGCAGCTTCGTTTGCATTGCAACAAGGAGCTTTGGATTCATCCCTGTGTTTGTTTCGGGTAAGAACAGTGCAACAAGGCTTGCAGGATTGCAACAAGGTTTGGATTCATCCTTATGTTCTTGTTAATTTCCGCTCAGACAACAATGCGAGGAGGGTCGTCGGCTCGTCGCTGCTTCTTTGCGCCGATGATTTGATTCGTCAAAGCTGTTAGAAGTAATCTTGAGTTAGAGTTGTAATAGGATTACTTGTCCGGCAGGTTGCCGTGTAATTAGATTAGGAAATACTAGTCGGAGAGTTTATGTGTGAGTTCTGGTAGCTAGGAGTCGTACTAGTAGTAGTCCGGCTAGGAGTATTAGTTTAGACGTGTACTAGTCCTTGTAGTATTAGCAGTCCTAGGTCATCTTGGCTGAGTCCGAGTCCGTTTAGGTTGAAGGGTCGGCCGCTGCTGGTGGAGTATATATATTCAGCCGGCTGTGGAGTTTTGTAACATCGTGAGAAAAAGGAGAAATAAAGAAAAAAGAACAAGGCACGACAGGTGCCTTTGGCAAAAGTTTTTTCGTCTGCGTGTTCATCGTGATTTGATGTGATCGATCCTGAGGGCTGAAGTCCAACAATTGATATCAGAGCAAGGTTCAGGAGTCGAGTGCTTGCCCCGGGGTAGCGACCCGACTAGCGCCTCGGGGCGGGCGATATAGTTGCTGGGTGGTGCGGCGACGAGGAAGGGCGGGCGATGAAGTTGCTGGGTGATGCAGCGACGCAGAGGATCAAGCAACCGTCGTTCTATGGAGCGACATGGAGGGAGACGGCAGACTGTCGTCGGGAAGACGGTGGAAAGAGATCGTTGATGGGAGAGGTGGTGCCAGTGTGTGGTGCTGGAGCTCATCAAGATCATCGTCCGGGGGAGTCGGATGAGTCAAGGAGTCGTGCGAGTTTGCACGGTCAGTTGTCGTTGCGTCTGTGAGTCGTCGTGTTGTCCAAGTGCTCGTCTTGGTGATGATTCGTTGGAGTGGATGCAGTGTGCACGGTGTTCCGTGAGTCATGTCCATGTCCTCGTGGAGCGTCCTGGTTGCGGCCAGTGTGGATTCGGTGTGATGCCGAAGGCGGACGATGGTAGGCGAAGCCATCGTAAAGCGAGGAGGTGTGCAAGCAGTGGAGAGTGCATCTATTGCAAGCAAGTACAAGGAGTATGGTGCGGACCGAGTGCAAGGCAGCAGCCAAGCAATGGCGGTGGCACAACATGACAGGGCAAGGAGGTGCGTTGCATGTTTCCAGACGAGTCATACTCAGTGTACGGATATGACGGTTGAAGATCAAGCTTGACGTGTAGTGGGACAGTGACCAGTTAAGTTGAACGACGTGAAGACTGATGATGCGTCCAGTCTTGCATGTTGCACGTGTAGATGCGACCATGTGGGCTGGTAGTCCAGATTGTACGTTGAAGTTTGGATCGACAAGTCGCGAAGCTGCAAGAGTCAAGACGAGAGGAAGCGCAAGGAGATGACATATCAAGATTAGGGGAAGATTGTTAGAAGTAATCTTGAGTTAGAGTTGTAATAGGATTACTTGTCCGGCAGCTTGCCGTGTAATTAGATTAGGAAATACTAGTCGGAGAGTTTATGCGTGAGTTCTGGTAGCTAGGAGTCGTACTAGTAGTAGTCCGGTGAGTATTAGTTTAGACGTGTACTAGTCCTTGTAGTATTAGCAGTCCTAGATCATCTTGGCTGAGTCCAAGTCGGTTTAGGTTGAAGGGTCGGCCGTTGTTGGTGGAGTATATATATTCAGCTGGCTGTGGAGTTTTGTAACATCGTGAGAAAAAGGAGAAATAAAGAAAAAAAAAGACACGTCAAGTGCCTTTGGCAAAAGTTTTTTTGTCTGTGTGTTCATCATGATTTGATGTGATCGATCTTGAAGACTGAAGTCCAACAAAAACGGCCATGATTAGTTGAGTTGACATGCAGCCAGGGTATCGAGGGCGACTTAAGCCGTTGGTTATCCTTGCAGTACTGCGGTGTGTGGGTTTTCAGCAGGTTCTTTATCCGCACCGGCCTTGTTTAGAACGATGATTTGGATGTTAATCAATGACGATTCTTGCGTGTACTATGTGCGCCAAGGTTTATATGTTTTGGTAACATGTAAGAGGAAATTTCCATTTCGCAGTGTGCTAGTGCCAAGTGGAAGTTGGTCATGCAGCAGAATACATTCAGAATTTTATGAAGTTTAGCCTCAAGCTTGGTGTGTGGTGGAAGTAAAACCATACATGAAAAAATATCTTGATACTCATTTAAAAAATTCTAAGGACCATGTTTATTTTGGTACTCATATTAAAATGACCATATGCATTCTTAATTGGTGCAGAGGCCAGGAAGTGAAAATCTCTCTCATTTTTTTGAGTGAGTCTAACTCAACTAGTTGGATGAGTGGATGTACAAACTAAACACCTAGGTTTAAATGCTCATGGAGGCGAATTTAGGTTCCTATTTATTCTCGAGGACCAGACTTTCCTGATACTCACACATTTATTAAGGACTAGACTCGGTGCGTAATCGAGATTAAAAATCCTAGTACTCATACTTAAAAGGCCGCATACATCCATAGTTGGTGCAGAGGTTAGGGAAGTGAAAGTATCCTCCAATAAAATTTTTGTGATTGCATGCATCATCCAGATATAGAGGCAGGGATGTATCCTCCTTTTCAAAAAAAAAGTTTACTCAACTAGCAGGTGTTTCATGCAATTGCACCGAAAATGCCTTTAATCGTCTTTCACATCCAATACTGCTATTCTCGTCATTCGTTTTTCTTTTCACGTGACAAACTTACACAAACACCATGGCAGTATGAAGAACATAAGAAAGCAATAGAAATTACATCGATATCCGTAGTTCGCCTAGCGACGACTACAAGCAATAGAGTAAGCCGAAGACACGCCGCCGTCACTAAATCCGGGTAAATTTTGTTGTAGTAGACAGTCAGAAAATCGTCGTGCTAAGGCCCCAAGAACCAGCACCAGAACAATAATCGTCGCCGGTGAAGAGAAGTGCAAATCGAAAGAATCCAACCTGTAGATACACGAACATGAACGAACGAAGACTGAATCCAACTTGAGGCAGGACGACCAGTAAGAAAATATATTCAAATCATACGGGCCTTCTTGTTCCTTCGATTGAAAATTACACTGAATTAACAATAAAGAAAAGACACTTGCAAAGGCCCTCGGCTTACTAGGCTTTGAAGATCGCAGTAGTCACTCGCCCTTTGAGACGAGATCTAGAAATCACTGAAGCAGTATTGGTTGGAGTATCACCCAACATGCTCACAGTCCATCATCACTAGTTCATGCGGTTGGAGAAGCCAAAACATGTCGCAGAACAACACAGAAGGAGATGTTATATCCGCCACACCAATAGTTAGTCAATAAATCAACTTGAAAGACGCACCAACTCCCTAGATCTGAAGAGAGTCAATAGATCTCAGAACACAAAAACTCACAAGTCCTCCAAGACGCCAAATCAAACATTGCGAGAGTTGGAGAGACCAGATATACCTTATTCGAACACACCCTCACCGCGACTACCTCGTCGATGTCATGTGAGAACCAAAAAACCTAATAAGAAATAACAAAAGAAGAAGGATGGTTCCGCACTCCTCTTGCTGTCGTCGAGGCTCCCGGACAGGGAAGATGAGTGGGACCAAGGCAACGGCGTGTAGGAAAGCTTTGGCAGCGGCTAGGGTTAGGAACCTTATGCACCACACACAAACCCTTCAACCCCCCCCCCCCACACACACACACCCCCTCCCCCGAAATTTACCTGCGTGGTACCCACATGCTAATTCTAAATCAACACATTTGCTCAAGTCAGTCTGTATGATGAATCCCGCAAAAAAAACTACCCATAGCTCTAGCATTACTCAGCTTTGCCTATAAAAAAACAAGTAGATCGACAGACCAATCCGACTCTCGTACTCGAGCGGTGCGAGCGGAGCGAGCGGCTCCCCTAGGGTTTCCCCGCGCAGCCGCTGGCCCTCCCCCGCTCCCCCCCACCTCCACCCCTCCCTCCCCCCATCCCTCCCATGTGATCCCTGCGTCGCCTCCCCGAGCGGGGCAACCGGGGGCCTCGACCCGACTCCCTTCCGCGCTCCCCTCGCTCCTCCCTCCCCCCGCCACCGCCGACGGTCGCCGCCGGGCCTTGCTCGTGTGGTGCTGCTGGCGGCGGCGGGCCTGTCCTTCCCCGCGCACTAACCCTCCTGCTCGGGCGGTGGTGGCCGGTGGCGGTGCCCTTCGGCCGGCGGCGGTGTGGCAAGGTGGCGGCGATGCTGCATGCCACGATGGCCCTCGACGCGGCGGCACGGCCGTTGGTCGCGGGGCGGCACGGTGGCGCTGTTGGCTGGCAGCGCCCACCGAGCCCAGATCTTGGTCTGGGTTGGGTCGGGCCGGTGGCACGGCGCTCGACGGCGTCGCTTCCTGGTGGCAGTGGCGAGGCGGCGGCGGTATACGGGCGCGATTACTTCGTTGTTCGGCGTGTTGCAGCGTGGTGACAGGGACTGTCTAGGCCCACGTGGGCCTGACCGGGCCATAGGGCCCGGCAAGTCCTTGTCGCCGCGTCCGGTCGGCTTCGCTCTTGCGATGGAGGTTGTTCCCTCCCACCGGTCGAGTAGTGGCCGCTCTCGTGGCCGTTGTCTCCTTTCCCTCTCCAGGCCTCGTGTTGGCAGCTCCAGAAAGACAGCGAGGGTGGTCCGGTAACCGTGGTGGCACATGCTGGTGGGCTGCTGCGTGGGTGGTGCACTTAGAAGTGTCTGGAGTGGTGGTGGTGGTTGTGGATCGGGAGAAATCCATGTCGGCACCGATGCGATGACGCCTGCGGGCGCCGTCGTACCTTCCTGAGGGGCAACGGATATATCCCTTCCCCACTATCCCTCGCGTACCTGGGAAACCCTAAAACTTGTTCAGGCAACAACGGCGGCATCGTCGCATTCCTTCTTGAAGGTGTTGTTGGTGCGCCGCGCTTCGAGATGCTGGGAGCGTGGTGGTACTTCTTCAGAGGGTGCAGCGGTTGCCGGTCTTCCTTTCTTCATTGATCTGCCGGTGTCGGCATTTATTTCTTTTCTTTCTTCTTGTTTTTCTTTTGGGCTTTTCTGTGCTGCGGCCCCAGCGAGCTGGATGTATCGTGTGTTTGCTTTATAATATAAAGCGGGGGAAACCCTTTATCGTAAAAACAAGTAGATCAGCCTGTAAGAAAATACACAACTAGCTCATTCTGTAAAATAACACAACTAGCTTGTGAAAAGTCTCTTTTTCCCTGGGTTGAATAAACCAAATTCTCTCAAAGGATTGTTGATGCATTCATATGTTTTGAGCTTGATTTTCATGACCATTTTCACAAATCGAGATGTGCCTTCAAGTCTAGGACTTAAATCCAAATGGTTAGGTTAAACAACACCCAGTTCGCTCACACTGGCATGGTTGTATTTCCCACTTACCCCTTGCCGGAGTATGAGACCGACACATCCTTCTTTTGAGGGGGAGTTGTTGTCGACACAACCAGGCAGAAGGTAGAAAGGTAGGGCCTCACTCCCAAGTACGCCTCATATTACATGAGCAGAGACGATGAGCAAAAGGACAAAACTGCAATAAAAAAAGAAGGGATCCCTTCCCTTCTTTGAACACCCCTATGAAATGAGAGTTTTGGTTCGGGGGTATAATATCAAACACTTGAACTTAATTAAACAAGGAATGGTTCATAAAATTTCAAATGGCTTTAAAGGCTATGAGCTTTCCTTGGATAAGGAAGAAATCTCAATTGGGCATGCCCTTACTTTCACATAACACAACCCAACTCGATGTTTAAGAGTTCGAGCGCATCCCAAAAGAACTTTGGAGGTAGCAATCTAAAGCCACACTTCAGAAAATCCATGAACATGATTATCTACTCTCATTTGGGCTTGGGGACAACATGGCCATGCGCCGATCGTCATGGCGTAGCATGTGGTTTAAGCACCACTCCTTTAGTATCCTATCGAGAGCCTCAGTGAGGGTGCACTCGTACCATCCACGTATTCATGCAACACAAAATCGACATCAAGATAAGCCAAAAAGAAAATGTAGGTCGATGTCGACTTCATTGCATGTTTGTCATCTCAGAGTTTGGGTGTGAGCACTATAATGTCAGGAGTCGTTGCCTCCCAATGAAATTGTCGGGCTTGTGGAGCAAAGTAGAATAAGAAGATTTGTCCACCTCCACCTCGTCTAGGTGGAGGCTCCTCCAGCTTGACCGTTGCACATTGACAAGTTATCATCAGTGCATGATGTCGACGTGATAAATTCGATTTGGGAGAGTAAAGAGGAGTGGCGAAGGAAGAAATTGTTGTCGGCGGCGGGTGTCCGCAACAACTCCTATTATAACAAAATCAATTATTAGGCCTCCAAATAGAATGCTTGTAACAAATGGTAGTTTTTCCTTAAGTAGATGGCGTGGGTTTATCAATCTAGGCCTTTTCACTTTTTTGGGCTATCCTGATTTCCGTAAAATGAGTTGAATTTATCAGGATTTTTTACTATTCCGAGGACTGGCGGTAATTGAATTCAAAAGATAAATTCCTAAATTTCAACACGTGTCTGCCAAACGAGCAGTAAAGGAGCACCGATGCAACCCGTAGCACAAATCGCAAAGCACAAGACGGCACATATCTCGTAGACCGGGTTCACGATATTCTCTTGCTCACCCTGCGCTCAATCTCGTCACGCCCAAACCCCATCAATCCCTTCTTCCTCCCGAGCAGCCTCCTCGCCGACGAAAGGGGCGGAGAACTTTCGAGAAGGTCGGGAAGAAGGATGGGCGAGTTCGACGATTACTGGGCGCGGGCGTACAGGGGCGACCCCGCGGTGCCGCATTCCGACCCGCAGCGGCTCATCTCCACCTGGACCGGCGCCTTCGCCCTCGGCGCCGCCGCCTGCGTCCACCACCACGTCACCGGCCTCGCCTCCAACCTCAAGTCCCTCCCCCACAGGCATGCCTTTCTATCTAGTACTACCTATCACCAACCGCCCTTCACGCTTAGGTTTATATGAATTTTTGTCTTCTTGATTGAGATTGATTGGCATCATCTATCTATATATCTAGAGCTGCAGTGAATTACCTACCCATCTTACTGGATTTAGAAGTACCAGGTTATGGGAATTCTGTTTTTAAGATTGCTGTTTGAACAGTGTTAATGCTCCGTTGATGTAACCTACTGTGCTGGCGGCCTCCAGATTGGATAGATGATATATATGTTCTTGAAGGTGCCTTTATAATCGACCAATATGTGCCTTGAAAGATTATCTGAATTGTGAAAGTATTAGTTGACCTGGTCGTCAGCGCACGCCCTATTTGCGGTCGTCCTGGTTGTATCAACAGATACCATATCTCCATTGGATGTGCTTTGCTTGGGACTAGGAGGTCTTTTCCTCGGTCAAACGTTTCTCCCTGGTTTAGTAAATTGGCATCCCTTAACCTTAGCTTCTTTATGCTGAGCCTAGCCATTCCCCAACTAGTTCTTGCTATCTTTGTCTTCTATAAATACCTGCCCTTCTGGCAGTGTTTAGACTTGGATTACTTGGAAACAGGTGTTATAATACGGCATGGACTGGAGTGTCTTATATGGTAAACAAATTGGACAACTAAAATGTTATACTCAACAAGGGTGTATGAATCCAACTCAGATTTTGGGAAGAATTGGGTATATGCTTCAGACAAGATTGTGTGCCTATGCAAGGGTCACATGTGGCATGCCACCATGATATGCTTTTTAACTTAGCATTGCTTATTGTTTTGCTAGGTTGTCAACTATGTACTTCGTGCTGATCAAACAAAATCTCGGATTTGGCTTCGATTGTCCACATGCTTTCTGTTGCATTTTTAGTGATGTTTGATAGTTAATTTTTATATCACAGACTACCACACAAAGTTTTGTGAAATTTATGTGTATGCATGTTAATAGGATATGACTGGTTTAAACTGCAGATAGTATGGGACCTAATTTTGTACTAGTGTAAAGTAATGGCACAAGAATTGACATAGAGAAATCTTTTTTTGAATAATCTTGTCCTAGTTCCTTATATCCATCCTTTTATGAGGTTAAGGGTGCATAGTTTATTGTCTGATAGTTGTAGTGCAGTCTTGGCCTCTTGGGCTTTTGAACTTGATTTTTTGATAGAAGGACTATATAGAGCGCCCTAGTTTCAGTGTGCGCTGAAATAAATTTATCCAGGAAAGCTGAAGTTGAGCGAGCAACATCGTGCTCATAAATATGTAAGATACCGCTGACAGCTATAGATTTATAGGCCTCCAAGACTTAATTTACAGAATGTGTCTCGTTATCTGTACACTGGATGGAGAAATTAGGAAGATCTGCTGCCAAATTTATTTATGAAGCTGCTATGAACTTTAATTCAGCAGCCGAGTTAAACAAAACCACTATCAATATCAAGTGATTTTTATCCTTTCCATTTAATGCAAGTATAGTTGCTGTATCTAATGCACCTCTCTTCAAAACTTGTGTTATCCTGAGAAACATAAACAATATTATTAGCTCATCCTTATACTCGCTAGTGCATCTGTATTTGTAACAATGGTAAAGATGGTATGCACATACAGGTTAAATACTTACATACCATGAAGAAAATTAGTTTACCCTGCAGAGAAGATACTAGTTGTGGTTATTAGTTAATCTATCTTGGTGATGTTCTAAAAGTTCATGCTTGTGGACAAAGTATGTTTGTTGTATCCTCTGGCTAGCCACCTGCCCATTGCATAGGGGCATGCACTATAGTTTGAGTAACCTTCTGTGTTCATGAAGCCTACCTTCTCAAGGTGCATGATCTCCAGCTCCACTACCTGTGATACTTGGCAACCTTAATTATCGACCGCTATCCTGACCCTGATCCACGGAGCTCAAGTGCGTTTGGCACATAGTCCTCAAGTTGTCAGCACCCAGTTCCATTCCGCCTGGGAGAGCTGATCTACCTCCCCTACAGCTTGTTGCACTTCTGGATGAGCTCTCTGTGATGCTGTTGAACTTGCTGAGGCTCAAGAACACCGTCTTGACCTTGCTTCCTAGTGTGATCTTATCCATTGTTTCATCGAATAGGACTGGATGCTCTCTAATCCTATAGCAAGACTCCTTGTGCTACACCATGTGCCCATACACTTGTCTTTGTCTTCAACACTGTCAAGCACCTCCATTCCAGCAAGCCACTTCTATTTTGATGTTTTGACATCAACCTTCTTTATAAACTATTTGCTGCTCTTGGAAAAAGGACTATTATGCAGAACTATTTCATTATGTTAAGTAGTAGTGAGGTTATTCTTGACTGACGGGATTGAACTGCTGAGTATTCAAAGTCTCAATCCAAGAAAACACGAAGGATGGCACCCATTTGTGTTATTGACTAGCAAAAGCTTGTCCGCACCTGGAATTCTGGGATAGGCATGTGTGATTTGCACACTTGAGTTGTACATTCAAGTTGTTATTTATAGGGGGAGGGCAGAGGCCGATCTAAGATGCGGCATTTTGTCAAAATTTCCACAATACATATCTGATGTTTTGCTAGTTGAGCTACCAATTGATTGTCAAAATTGACAAATAAACCTTTTATTTCTAGACAAGTCACTATGCTTGTGAGATCTCCACTATATTTTTGTGGTCTTCATAAAATCTGCCTTTAAAATTATTATGTCTTAGAAAAAGGTTTACTATAACGCACGTTCTGTCCATTCAATTGGGTACGCGGTTTGGTTATTGATTTGGTTGGATTGGCAACAAAGCTAGTGGGTTGAAGGGGATTTTCTTTATATTCCTGGACCTACTATTTCCAAATCCTTTATAACTGTCTGAGTTTAATCATATGATTTGTTGCTCATCTCAGCTGGCAAGACATGACAATGATGCTCGATCAGAAGCGCTGGAAGAAAATTCTTGACAAGAAGCAGCAACAAGCTTAAGGTGAGCTTTCTTTCAAACCATCTTTAGTTTGCTGCATTTTTTAAAACAATTTCCAAGTAACTGTAAGTTAAACCTCTGCCATCCACTCCATTGCCTGCAAATTACTCCCTCTGTAAACTAATATAAGACGTTTTAGTGGTGCCCTTGTCGCCATGTCTTAACTTGTTTAGGGCTCTTGTTCTTGCAGTTCCATAACCTTCACCGCTTGGGCCACAGTTGGAAGAGCTTTCTACCTGGCTGTTGGGCATGGCAGAGGAAGTTCTGCATCAGTTTGGTTTCGTGGATAGAGTTTTCTACCTATTGTTTTTCCTTCATAGTGTTGAAACCTCATTCTAGAAGTTGAACGTGTAAGGGGTTGTATTCATCTGCTGCCGTTGTGATCCACTAGTATTAAACAGCACCTCAGATGACATTGATTTATGGAGAAAGTGGCGTATTTTGGTGATAGCCTGATAGGAAACCTACACTTTGCACGGTGCGTGTGATGCGTGACATGCTGGTCCCTGGAGAGCACTGCAGTTACATGCTCCATCGTTGTGCTGCGTCTCGTGTCACCGCTCCACGTGCCATGCATCGTGCGTACACGACTCTACTGTCCTCGTCCAGGACGAACTAGCAGCTTCTCTCATGCGTGTCCCCTCATCCGCAGTATCGTGGCCGCTTCTCGACACGTAGGCGGACTGTCACGGACACGCGCCACCTCCAGGATCACACGTGTGCAGCTGCATGGGCCGACCCACGCCTTAAAAACAGCTGACGCCGCACCTCTCCTCTCCACCACTAGATAGGAAATGCGGCTGCCGGGTATATCTATATATAACCATCGAAGCATTTCAAGTATAAAAAACCACAAACACAAAAAATCCATATAGAGTGATACTCTTTCATGAGAGACTTGTAAATAAATAATATAACTTCAGGGCAAAAACCTACTTCTCTACCTACTACCGTATTGCAGCCAAAGTTTGATCAAGCCAATAGAAATCTGCCATACAGCAAAAAGATTACAACGTTCCAGAGCAGCTTACTACAGTAATACAGGGGCCAATTCAGCAAAAGGATTACAACTTAATTCAGTCACTGAGCATGTACTGATTGCCAATAAATGTATTACTGGCAATAATTTGATGCTAACCTACATGAGTTACCAATTTTCTACTGAATTAAGTTGGAATTATTTGATGCCAGTATGCACAGCAAAGCAGACATCTAAATCACTTCACAACATCTACAATTATTCCCAAAGATTAACAATGCCTACACCATTATAACTGAATTTTCAGTTTGGACAGTTTTTGTCAAACTAACAGTGTAAACTGAAATTTTGACAACTCTGTTGTAGCAAATGTGAAGTCCCAGATTTTCAGTTTAAACTGTTTTGTCAAACTGAAAATTCCATTGTTGTAGCAACTCTGAAAACAGTCCGAGATTTTTGACAGTGTAAATAGACTTCACAGTCCCAGATTTTTGACAACTCTAAATGGCCTCTCTAAATGGCCATCAAGCAATGAAATTTGGTCAATATGACAAGTGGCATTACTTCACAGTAGTCTGAAGAAGTTTGATTTAACATAGCGCGCGTGCACACACACACACTCAGGGAGGCATTAGTTCACAAGTTACATAGGTTCAGACTTGAAGCATCAAAATGTACTCCTGTAGGTTAGCTGTATGATCCATATGGCAAGGGTGACTTGATGCCATTATGAAGACCTCGCCGTCGGCACCACACAGCCTCCCTGAAGGCACCGTACAAAGAACTTAGCAAGCATAGACCCCTCTCCAGAAGGCAGATTGTAGTATACTGCCTGAATCTAAACATTATTATTTATCTACTGCTATTACATATACCCCCTAGATTAGATATGTATTTTTCTGCACAGAGCATTTCCTTTGATTTTAAAAATCACTGAGGCACATACGGACTAAATTTTTCCAAGTAAAAACAGAGAAGGGCCACCACAAATATCAATTGACCTGGGCAAGTGCTCACAGACCACCATTGGAGCCAGCGTCACCCGGCGAGTCTGGCGACCCGTGAACTTGGAGCTGTTTGTCGGCCATCATAACCTAAACAGGACAGATGGATCCAAGAGCCACCCCAGATGAGTTAAGAAAGGAAAGTGAGCTTTGGGTATAATCGTGTATAGACGCGAAGCAATCCGGTAAGGCAAACCAAAACTCGTGAAAGAAATCGAAACAGAGGATGTACCCACCTTGTGAGAGGAAGAATCAATCACACCAGATCCAGTCCCTTGCAAGCCGAAGACGAGGACGACGCGGCAACCTGAGACCAAAGGCCAACCTTAACCCTAATCAAAATGTATTTCACAAAACCAAGCAGAAAATCAAGAGCCCAACTGATGGACAACCATTTCTCATTTTTGAGACTTCACAACAGTTGGCCACATCGTTAATTCATAAAACGGAAGAAATCTCCTTAACATTTTAGTTCATGACATAATAGAACTACCAGCAAGTTACTGACACTTGACTAATAACTGCACCTTAGAGATATATGATTCCACCATTATATTACAAATAAAATTGAACTCCCTACATGTTATCTGGTGAGCTAAGCCTAGAACATGGAATTGCAACTTTTGCGCACACAAATTGAGAAGAACATAAGATGATGTCTGGGTGATGGACATAAAACAAGTTTAAAAGCTAACAATGCTAAGGTACCAGATACATGAACTATGCTCTAACAAACGTTCTGAAAACACCTAGTAAGTGTGAACAGTAAGCAAAGAACAGTCCTATCAAAATAGTGTACCAAAATTTGCAATAAATCAAATGTGTTCTAGCAACCAGAGGGCGATCTTAATTGTATAAACATGGTATCAAGACTCACCAGGGGGAACATGTGGCGTCAATCGAGGTGAAGAAAGAAACATCACCAGTTCAGTTAGCATGAGCCGTAAGCGTAGAGCACTCATCTTGGCTGTTAGAGACGACAAAATAGAGAGGTTAACTATAAGTAGAGGAAACAATTATGTAGCATAAGAACCTGCTTTCTTTGAGATTCCAAATCTGTTTTTTGTGGCAATACAATTCTAAGGCCGTAAATAAAAAATATTATACTATTGTCTGGTCAGTTTAAGATCTATGTTGAATAGGTTGAAGTTCTGTCCGTACTACAAATCTCCACTTTCTGGGAAGCAGCAAACTTGGAATCAACAATGAAGATTCAAACAGGAAGACAACTGCATATTTGACTTTCATAAAAGCACTTCCGTATTTTGACCATTTATATATATCAAGTATATACACCATCGACTCAATTTCAGTCTTCTTTAATCTCTAACTGAAGCAAATAACAGAAGCTTAAGCTTAAGCATCTACACACACAGAAAATATATAAGAGTTTTGTTCCTGTCATTTATAGTTGAAATAGAGTTCTGCTCTAGAGAGTTTTGTATGGTGGCTCCAGTAATAAAAGAATATGAAGAAGACAACAATATATTCTCTGAAGTTCTATAAATACATTTATGCTCCATTTATAAATACATAGGGTTAGGTTTTATCTACTGGAAACCCCAATAAACCTCACAAATAGTTAGACAAGATTAAACGTTCAAAAATTCAGTTAACTGGAGATTCCAGTTTTCAGATTTCAGCATTTCTAGTTCTCAGATATCAAATAGTGTTAATGAACGACCTGCAATTCCACGATGATGGGTGGAGCACAGAGAGAGAGAGAGAGAGAGAGAGAGAGAGAGAGAGAGATTGACTGTAGCAGAACTGCAGCCGAGCCCCTCCTGCCAATGGAGGAGGAAGAACGACCGGGGAACACCTACAGCGGTCGCAGAAGGAGTGACAGGGGAGCGCCGCATCGAGCACCTGCGGCTGGCGCCCCTCGGCCGCGCAAGGCGCAACTGGTGGCAACGGCGTGCATTGCCCAACACTGCCCAGTAATACAATATTGGAGCACTGCCCGGCGGCTTCATTATGAGAAACAAAAGGAATATGATAATCCAGAAAAGCAAAATTTGTACTCAGAAGTAGCTGCCAGTTACTACCATCTCCTGATTTTGTTCTGCACACCCTAGAAAATAAAATGAATCTGCACTACTAAGACCTACGGCTAGACTAACTACCTTATCTAACAGTTCCATTACAGAATACAGCAGCAGCAGCAAGAAGAAAGCATCAAGGTTCAGGTCACGCCACTACCAAATGTGATCCTATGGAACAAAGAGTAAATTATCTGCACAACGAAGCCTGTAAATACAAATAAACGAGCATTGTAGGCTTTTATTTATCACATTTTCAGGCTGGTGGGGCAACATAATTCTAGCTCATATCAAAAGCTAACATTGTATCCATATCAAGATGGCATATGATAGAACGGAACATTGTGTAATCTGTATCTTCAAGCCACTCAAACTCAAAGCATCTAATAACCAAGAAGCGGCAGAATGAGATACAAAAAGATCATGTAGTATACAGAAAAGGGAGTGCAGCAACAACGGAAAGAAACGCTAAAAGGGAACATAGAGCAGAAAACCAACCCAAAATGCAAGCAATTTTTTTAAAAAAGGAACATAGAGCAGCATGAGCATGAGGCATAGAAAAATGGGGTCACCTTAAGATCAAGAATCAATGGCCCTCTCAGAGTTCAAATCATAAGGAAAGAACGACTATTATTGATTAGAGTTTTTTTTAATTAGGCAAAGCACTACAACACTGGATCCTAAGCTACAGTTGAGGCATACAAAGCTATAAGTGTCTGTTCTTTTCATATATAAACAACCTTTAGTATCTCAACCAGAACCAAAGCAAAACAAAAAACATGGTTAAGTAACCAGCAAAGGAAGAATGAACCTTTTGGAATTTTAAAGTAGCAAGACATGAAAAGTTCTTTTTTTCCTTCAATATTACACACATTAGGGGAGGTAGCTGCAGTTTTTATTGCATAGTGGGCTCAGATTTGCCTTTCCTCGATCATATAACCTACCCCCATCATCTCTTATCACCAGATCGATCTGTTTATACAGTAGAGCTGCCCTGGTTATCACTCAACAAGAATGACCATCCAAGGACAACAACAAGTATCACAGGATCAAAAAGGATTCTAGAGACAAGAGGGAGGATCCAACTTGATACCCAGTGGTGCCTCGATTGCTCAAAGGCACACTAATTCCAGCCAAGGTAATCATCATCGCCCTAGCACGAACGCCACTTGAGCATAAATAAGCAACACATTTAAATACAAATAAAAAATGGTTCAGGGTTCATTGCATAGCCGCCATCGCCATGGGAACCACCTGCGTGGGAGGGAGGAAGGCAGCTACAAGAGTGAGTGAGAGAGGAGGCGGCAGCTAGGTTTTCATCGCAGGAAGCCGCGGTCATTTTATACACCCCCCAAGCAAAATGACCCAGATGCCCTGGTGGGGGCACGGTATTTACATTCTGTTGCCATTGGAATTTTATCCGACGGCCGAAGTTGATCGGTAAATATCCAACGACCCACAACAATTTGGATCGAGATCCGACGGCCTGTATCGCGAGGAGATTTCGATCCGACGGTCCAGAATCCAAACGCACGGGAGAGCTCCATTTCGGTTCAGACTCTAACAAGGGGAAACGCATGGGAGAGCTCCATTTCGGTTCAGACTCTAACAAGGGGATGCATAGCGGGCTCAGATTCACCTTTCCTCGATCATATAACCTACCCCCGTCATCTCTTATCACCAGATCAATCTGTTCATACAGTGGAGCTGCCCTGGTTATCACTCAACAAGAATGACCATCCAAGGACAACAACAAGTATCACAGGATCAAAAAGGATTCTAGAGACAAGAGGGAGGATCCAACCTGATACGCACAGGTGCCACGATTGCTCAAAGGCACACTTATTTCAGCCACGATTAATCATCATCGCCCTAGCACGAACGCCACTGATCAATATAGCAAATCCAGGAGCATAGCTATAGGACCAGGGCATCGACATGTAAACCAGAGCATCACATTAGCTCCTATGATAGCAACTAAACATGAACAGCAGCCTGCAAACCCTAAAATGGCATGGATCCACGAGTACAGAGCTCAAGTAGGAACCGATGCATGAGTAGGGCATAGAGCATCAACCAGACAAGCACCACATCAATATAGCCATGGCCATGTCCTATACAGTAGCCGAAGCAGAGGAGCGGGAGGAAGATGGACCTCACCGAGGGAGGCTGTAGCCGAGGCAGTACTCAGTGCGCGCCGGGGTTGCGCCTGAACGCCGTCCAACCGGCGAGGAACCGCGTCGGAGTTGCACCTTGCACCGTCCCGCCGACGAGCACGAACGCATCAAACAACCTGTGTAAGGAAGGCATCGTTGTTTATCAGAAACAATTAGTTAGGAATTACTATTTAACAGAAATGCATTTTTTTAGCACAAAGATATGCACAGGAAAAATACAGAGCTCAAGTAATAAATAAAATTTCATGCAAAAGATATAAAGGTCCAATGTCCGATAACAACTCAACCTTATTTTTTTCAGAATCCTTTGATACACACTATAAGTTGCCGACCAAAATCTTTGAGCATGCACATCTGGCATAAAAATTTGATATGAGAACTGATAGCATTTTTTGTCGGTTTAAAACCTTGGATCTACAATCAGAAGTATCATATTACTATTACTCTTACATACATGTTGGCATACACAATATATCTCTACTCTGCCATAGTATATAGAAAAATAACAGGACTATTAGCTCTACATGAGAAGTGAACTCATGGGTACAGGGGATCAATCTTACCTTGAATGTCTTGCACCAAGGCATCCAGCTACCAAGGCAAGATCTCAAACACAGAACATCTATCTTAGAACACCAGTGTTTCCCTTCATAGTCCACCCTTCCTACAATATTCTGGTAACAACAGAAATCTCCCGTTAGTTTATAGAGCATGCAATTTGCGCTCAAACTGAAATAAGAACAACATTTTGTCAGTTTTGTCAGTAACATTTGGTTAATTGGGCACCAACAAAATCTCCTATATGATTTGGCGATTAAAGAATAGTAACAAATGATATAAAATAACCAGTGACATCAACTCTAACTACACAATATCCAGGGAAACAACATGAATCTCCAATTGGTTCACAAAGTATGCAACTTTTCTCTCAACTGAAATGAGAACAACATTTTGTCAGTGATATTTAGTTAATGGAGCACCAACAAATCTCCTATTTCATTTAGAAGAATAAGAATAAATAAATGATATAAAATAACCAGTGGCACATTTAACTCTAACTACAACTTGGCAAAGAAATTACATTAGTTGATTAATGATTATCTGTAGCTAAATCCTATATTCAATACACAAGACAAGGAATTCATATATTAGAAATCATATGCACACCAGTCAATCAATTAAACAGCAAGAATCACAAATAAAAAGAAATTACATTGGCAGTTCATATCAGTCTCCTACCTTGAAAATGATACCTTGAAATCATATGCACACCAGTCAATCAATTTAACAGTAGGAAATGCGGCTTGCCGCACCCGGCAACGCCGCTGCCGGGTACAATTATATCCAATTTGGGTAATACAGTCATAGGAGCATTTTTTTTACAGAACAGTCATAGGAGCATTGTAAATATGAAAAAAAGCAATGATGTTAGTTCAGTACAGTGTCATACTGCAAATTATTATCTATTCATAAGATATGAAATTTAAGATGGGTTTTAGACTGCATAACATATTGTATAGAATATAGGGACATTTACATCTATGCCCTTAACTCGAACCCACTACTCAGTTTTGCCCCTAATTTTTAGGTATGCTCAGTTTGCCCCTCCGCCGTTAGTCACTTATAGAAATGCCCTTCTCTGCCGTTACCGTCCGGTCAAAGGTCTTTGACCGTCCTGAAAAAAATAGCAAAAAAAATCAAAAAAATATGAAATTTGGTGGGATCGAAGATAGTCATGTCCGCAAGGCGCGTGCACATTCTCATGCCGTTCGGACACTCCGGGAGCTCGTGTCAAAGGAAAACATAAATTTTGTACGCATGCGAGCAGTAAATTCAAAAAAAATAGAAAAAAAATCAAAAAAATATGAAATTTCGTGGGACTCAAGATATTCAGGTGCGCAAGATGTGTGCACGTTTTTGTTGTGTTTGGACATTGTAGGAGCTCGTGGAGAAAAAAACAAATTTTAGCTCAAAAAAACTTTGAAAAAATGCACTATTTTGTTTTTTTTTCTCTAGAGCGCCCCGTACGTCATTTGATCACCAAAACTTGCAAGCACTTTGTGCACTCAAGCCTCTTTGACGCCAAATAAATTCAAATTTTTTTGAACTTTTTTGCTATTTTTTTCGAATTTACTGTTCATAGGCATAAATTATTTTTGTTTTCCTTTGCGACGAGCTCCCGGAGTGTCCAACCAACACAAAAATGTGCACGCGCCTTGCGGACATGACTATCTTCGATCCCACCAAATTTCATATTTTTTTGATTTTTTTTGCTATTTTTTTCTGGATGGTCAAAGTACTTTGACCGGACGGTAACGGTGCAAAAGGGCATTTCTATAAGTGACACTAACGGCGGAGGGGCAAAACTGAGCATACCTGAAAATTAGGGGCAAAACTGGAATTGGCCCTAGAATATATTGACAAATATGATGAACCGTTCTGACATAAGCATCCTTAGAAAGAGAATTCTGGTTTATAACATTGGTACTCACATGAAAATTTATCTAAAAATGAGCAGATAAGTCGAAGAAGAAGAACAGTACAAAGGATACATTGAGCTTATAGAAGCATAGCAAGGCAGGCTATGTAGACATAACTCGACATCATCGATATAATAGTTCATAGTTCCTAGATTCAGATATGGACTGGATAGTTCTCCTTATAGACATCTCATCTGGGTAGCCAAGGATGACCAAGTTCAGTACAGGCCATTTTGTCAAAGCAAAGCAAGCAGGGTACATTTAGTCAATAGAGCAGATCGACGATGGATCTCATTAAGTAGGTAACAATAGTTTAGCTATTACAAGCAAGACAGAGCTCCTCACATGCCCCTCTTGTTATTTATCAATGATGCTTAATTAGTACTGGATCATCTCTGTCTGGCCTAAGCCGCGACCAAGCCATATCATTGCAACCCGTAGAAAAAGGAAGCTACAACTGTGTGAACCAAATACAAATGGGGACAATCCTGCTCTCCATCATGCTAAATGGGGACTTCTCTAGCACTCACGCTTACTATTAGTCACGCTTGTGTATTCAGATGCCACTCAAGATATAACCACCAAACGAATTCATTTGCATGTGTGGGTGGGTACATGATGGAAGGACCTGCATCCAGAGAAAAGAAAGGGGCTTGAAAAAAAGAAATCACAACTTTTTACATGCAAGAGTAGTAAGCACTAATCGCATATTCTTTGTTGTATTTCAAGCCTAATAGGAACAGGTGATAGACGATCGACCTTGTGTATCAAACAAACATGTGATAGAAATCACAACTTGTAGTGCTGAAGATCCTGCACTGCCTGCGACATGCACGGTCGCCATGGCCGCGAGCTAGGGTTCCGGGCGCGAGGAGGGAGGGATGGACGGACGACAGCTCGATTGCCATGGTGTTTCATGATAAGAAGGTCCATCGGCTGAGTTACCTGCAAGCACAAGCACATAATTTGCTGCATCACACACCAAGCTATTTTGTATAGCTGAAGACGGGTTTATACAAAATCATGAAACTGGACCAATAAAAAAATATATTTGGGGGTATAGGATTTTTAGAAATCACAATGTGTTGAAATGTGCAGCTCACTTTGATCTGAAGCTATTCCGGTGTACCATGTTCTTTAAGAATCTCAGTAGGGACATAATCTCAACTGTATTGTGTTTAGCAGCAAGAGGGACACTCAATATATCCATTCTGGGTGTTCCAAAAACTGAAAATGTCGGAAATCAGATAGAAACGATCTGTAGAAATGTCCCCTGAAAAATAAAAGTGAAATGTCATCACAAAGTACTCTAGTAGTAAGAAAAAGGCAAACGTCCTCTAGTAGTAATGAGGTTGTAAAGAAAGTTTGGTACCTTAGCTGGTTGTGGTTCAGGCCCAATCGGGAGCTACGTCGAGGGAATTGCTAATGCTTCCATCTGCCTGAACCTTTAGCACAAAGCTATGGATTTGCCATTGGAGATGAACCTAGCAGAGTAGATTGTAAGAAATGGAACAAATCAAGAGGAGTGAAGGAAACAAATCTGGCATAACAAGAGGAGTGAAGGAAACAAATCTGGCATAATTTATTCTATAAGATGTCCGTAAATTCAGACAAAAGATACCAACTTTGTTCCCTGAGGTGGACTGAAATAAACCATATGACCAAGACACCTGGTTCATCCTGAATTATGGAGTGAAGAAAAAAGTTGCCCTATACAACCATCAGAGTTCATGACAGTACAAAAGAATAAAAAACTAAAATTGTTGCATCGTGTAGCTTGCATAGCAGATAGAGAATACAACAAATACAAATTCCAAATTAGAGGAATTGTTCAGTTTTGTTTTGCAGGAGCGCATATAGGTGCAGCTAATACATTTCTTAATGTCCCATATATGAAGAAATACTATAAGAAGTTCATAGGACTAAACCAAAACACCAAACACCATAGTTGATCAAAGCATAAAGTTGACCATTCTTGCTCCTGTTTCCAACATGCAGTTGGCTACCACGTGGCTCTAAGCCCAATCTAGCCTACAGGATAAAGATTATGTCCTTTGGAAGCAGATTAGACTGAAAATGCTTTGCTTGTGCTATTGGATAAATGAACCTAACTGAACACCATGCAAAATCTAGGAGTATTACTGAACCTAACTGAAACACATGCCAAATCATTCTCTTGATGCCCATTTACTCCTAGGAGTACTACTGAAGCTAACTGGATTTAGGAGCATTTACAAAACCTAGGAGTACTACTGAACCTAAGTGCATGTTTGGTGTACTAAACATAGGAATTGAGTGTTTGTACTGCATGGATGCAAATCAAAGGAGCTGGAGCTGCGTGCTTGTACTCCATAGACGTTTTATGAACTCTATAGTCCATGGAAAATGAACATAGCCGCAAACTAATAAAAACAAAGCAGCAGAGGAGAGGACGAGCTCACCTACCAGGTTGTAGCCAAGGCAGTAGCACAGCTCGTCGCCGCAACTGAGCTCCGTGCGCTGCCTCCATGCCCCGGCCTCTTCCGCGCGCTGGCCTCTTGCGTCCGACCTCCTCCGAGCGCTGCCTCCTAATAGCCACCGGATCCGACGCGCCCGGACTCGCAGCCAACGGATTCGGCGACCGCGATGTGGCGCCCATCCTCCCCGACGCGGTTGACCACGGCTCCGGCGACCGCGACGAGAACCCGTGGAAGCACGCGCACACGCCGGCGACGCCCTCCCTCTCTGGTCGCTTCCTCCACAACGCGTCGGGTAGGTGGCGGTGATGGCGTGGCGGCGGCCGACGGGCAGGGAGGATGGCTGGCGGGGAGTGACGGCTAGGGTTCAATCGCGGTTCGAGGAGGTGGGTGATGAGGAAATGACTACCTTGGATACGACCAAAATATTGCATACATGCATATTTGTCAGGTGATTTTTAATGCAAACTATTCAATAATTTATTTATATTATCCAGAACAAAAATACTTCACACACTTTTGTGTTTTGTCTAATTGCAGGTGTATGGGACATTTGTACAATCCATATATGAAGATAAGGAAAAAGAAGAAGTTTATGTTGTGTTCAAAAAGTCCTCTCACGTCACTTTTGGGCCAAGAGAAGATAGAGTCCAAGTCTTTCACGTTCTGGATTCAGATTCGGATTGCACAGACATACCTGACTCAAAACGCTAACAACTTTTTCATACGGACTCCGAATTGGGTGATTCTTTTTTTGTTGGAAACTAGATTTCGTGCTCTTTCCAACCCAATTGGATTCACCTTCAAATTCGTCCGGAGCGTTGAGTTACGGACGAAACAATCTGACGTTGCAGCAGAATTCGAGTCAAACTACAAGCCCAAAGGTGTTGCATCACCTCCACTTGGGCCCATGAGCCTTGTACGACCTAGGGTTAGTTTTAGGCTGCCTTGGGACGTCCTCCCACCTCCTTGGCCGCCACCCCTTGCTCCTATATAAGTAGATCCATCTAGTAGTTTTTTCCTTAGGATTTGTTTAGTTAAAAGTTAGCCATTGCAACTTCGTGTACTTCGTTTGTGTCCAACGACCAGACCAAGACCGCTTACGGATCCCCACCATTATCAATACCTCATATATATTTGCAATATTCAGATTGCTTTATCATATGCTTGCTCGTTCTTCGATTGCTTGCAGGAATAGACCTTCGTGGTCAGGCTGACCGTGCTTCCGGCATCGTCAGTAACCTCAGGAGATTGGTTTAGCGGTTGCTAAGGCGCAACGTCGTGCACGTTTGTAGTCGGATCGTCAAAGTCGTCTCCACTAAATCGATATTTATCATCTCATCGAAAGATCGGGACCACTTGATAGAAAGGCTAAGGTCCCGATCTTTCGATGAGATGATAACTATCGATTTGGTGGAGACGACTTTGACGATCCGACTACAAACGTGCACGACGTTGCGCCTTAGCAAGCGCTAAACTAATCTCCTGAGGTTACTGACGATGCCGGAAGCATGGTCAGCCTGACCACGAAGGTCTATTCCTGCAAGCAATCGAAGAACAAGCAAGAATATGATAAAGCAATCTGAATATTGCAAATATATATGAGGTATTGATAATGGTGGGGATCCGTAAGCGGTCTTGGTCTGGTCGTTGGACACAAACGAAGTACACGAAGTTGCAATGGCTAACTTTTAACTAAACAAATTCTAAGGAAAAAGCTACTAGATGGATCTATTTATATAGGAGCAAGGGGTGGCGGCCAAGGAGGTGGGAGGACGTCCCAAGGCAGCCTAAAACTAACCCTAGGTCGTACAAGGCTCATGGGCCCAAGTGGAGGTGATGCAACACCTTTGGGATTATAGTTTGACTCAAATTCTGCTGCAACGTCAGATTGTTTCGTCCGTAACTCAACGCTCCGGATGAATTTGAAGGTGAATCCAATTGGGTTGGAAAGAGCACGAAATCTAGTTTCCAACAAAAAAAGAATCACCCAATTCGGAGTCCGTATGAAAAAGTTATTGGCGTTTTGAGTCAGGTATGTCTGTGCAGTCCGAATCTGAATCCAGAACGTGAAAGACTTGGACTCTATCTTCTCTTGGCCCAAAAGTGACGTGAGAGGAGCTTTTTGCGCTGCCTCCATGCCCCGGCCTCTTTTTCCTTATCTTCTTGCGTCCGACCTCCTCCGAGCGCTGCCTCCTAATAGCCACCGGATCCGACGCGCCCGGACTCGCTGTGAAGTATTTTTGTTCTGGATAACATAAATAGATTATTGAATAGTTTGCATTAGAAATCACCTGACAAATATGCATGTATGCAATATTTTTGGTCGTATCCAAGGTATTTATGTCCTCATCAGTGGGTAGCGGCGGCGGCGATGCGGGTGGGAGGATAGGAGGCACGCGGGAGGGAGGCGGCTGCGGGAGGGAGGGAGAGAGGAGGAGGCGGCTAGGTCTCCACCACAGGAGCGCCCCCTTTTATACCCCACGACGCGAAATGACCGGAATGCCCTGGTGGAGGTAAGGTATTTACAATTAGTTGCCATTGAAATTTTATCCGACGGCCCAGGACGATCGGGTAAATATCAGACGACCCACAGCGATTTGGATCGAGATCCGACGGCCTGTATCGCGAGGAGATTTCGATCCGACGGTCCAGAATTCAAACGCACGGGAGAGCTCCATTTCGCTTCAGGCTCTAGCAAGGGGATACTCGATTGCATTCGCAACACACACAACTCGCACAGCATCGAAGATGGCGGCCTCGTGCCACGACGTGGACGTGCCGGGGAAGCCGACGGAGATGGCGACGGCGCTGCTGGAGACGCCGACGGGGGCCATCCAGGGGTTCGCCCCCATCAACCAGATCCACCAGCACCTTTGCGCCTTCCACTTCTACGGGGATGACATGACGCGGCAGGTGGAGGCGCACCACTTCTGCGCGCACCTCAACGAGGACGTGCAGCAATGCCTCATCTTCGACGGGCCGGAGGCCGGCGCGCGCCTCATCGGCCTTGAGTACATCGTCACCGAGGAGCTGTTCCTCACGCTGCCCGACGAGGAGAAGCCGATGTGGCACACCCACGAGTTCGAGGTCAAGGGCGGTGTGCTCTTCATGCCCGGCGTCCCCGGCGTCGTCGAGCGCCGGGACCTCAAGGTCGTCGCCAGGACCTACGGCAAGACCGTCCACTTCTGGCAGGTCGACCGCGGCGACGCCCTCCCGCTCGGCCTCCCGCAGATCATGATGGCGCTCACCCGCGAGGGCCGGCTCCGGCAGGATCTCGCCGACTGTAAGCATGCCCCGCCGAGTTCACCATGGTTTTCTTTTTGGGTTTCTTGGTTCGTTCACCGAGATTGTTACGTGGGTGCAGGTGTGGAGAAGAAGTTCAGCGTGTCGTTCCAGAAGGAGAGGGAGAACCGGGCGTACATGAACGGGCCGGCGCACGGCATCCACCCGTTGGCCAATGCGGCTGGGAAGGGCTTGAAGACGGAGATCCGCGAGGTCGATCTTCCGGCTGCGAATACCGGAGCCAGGATTTTCACCTGATCTGCTCTTGCCGTGCGTACGTGTCCGCCAGATGGGTGTATGGATAGCTGGGTGATAGGGTAGTTAATAAAATGTCTCCCACCCTTTGTTTTTCCTCTTGGAAATGGAGTGAGTGCTCGACGAATGACTTCCCAAAAACAGTATAGGCAGTGGCGGTGTGAGGAACCGAGGATGTAGAGTTAGAAGGAATCAAATGAATCAACAAACTCTTTATAAGAGCCAAACCATATTCTACTCTTAAGATTTTCCCTACACTTCCAGAGATTATTTAAAAGATAAACAAGCACTCGGCGAGAACAACATCTGCTTTCATATTTTTAAGGAGCTGAAACTAATACTCGTTCCAAAATAGATGACCCAATTTTGTACTGACTTTAGTAATAGATGATCCAACTTTGTACTAAAGTTTAGTACTTTTGAAAACAACAAATACTACTGAAAACGAATGCATAAACCTTCTGCACAACAATACTAGTGAAAACTACCCGGAAACAAATCCGAAAACATGTACTTACGGAAACAACAAATAACCTTATGCACGACAATACTACTGACAACAAATACAGAAATCTTCTTCACAAAGTGAAACGAATACAGAAAAACAATATACAATTACTATCGAAGAAAAACAAATTTACAAATACTATCGGGGAAGAAAACAAAGCAAATACGACAAGAAAAAGAGGAGGAAACCAATACAATATTCATCTTTGGCAACACAAAACACTTGAAGGCATTTTTGAGAAACCACACTTCAAAGGCACCGAACAATAAAAAACAATGAACACAAAACTATGGCATAACAGTGTTAGCTCAAACCGTAAATAGTGCTCAGGTGATGATACTAACGGTAATACTAGTTAGCTCACACATGGGCCAGCATGTAATAGTGGGCTAACATATGGGCCATAACGAGTGCGGATAAGAGAGAAATTATTATTTTTTCATTTAAAAGTTGATTTCTTTGGATAATATGTCACATCATATTTCATATTTTTAGGGATTGCTAGTTATTGAACGGAATTGCTAGTTATTAAAGATAAAACTAAAAAATATTCATTGTAGGTAGTTTTTGATGTCATCTTTAAATCACAGAAGTTACATGCAAGACTTAAGATAAAATAAGCTTATCAACCGGTACATGTCAAGGCTTAATTTCCCTCTTAACGCAATATGTATCAACTCTTCACTCTTAGCACAGTATGTCTCTCATATTTTTAGAAATAGTTAATTATTACAGATAAGATCAAAAAATATCTTATTATAGACATACTTCTATTGTCATTTCTAAATTACATGAAAGACTTAAAATAAAATTATACCATATACAGATATTCAAAATGAAAAATTCGGTTCCAGGGAAACTGGAATTGAATTCAAATTTTGTTTCCATGCTTGTTCTACGAGAAACATCGTCTATTATTTTTATATATTTTCAGGTAAGTATTTCGGCTTCTATTCTCTAGTTTTCTGTTTTAGTTTCCTTTTTTTCTCCCAGTTTTCTTTTTTCCATGGAACACATTTTCAAATAAATGATAACATTTTCCAAATGCATGTTGTACATTTTTAGTGGCAATACATACTTTTCTAAAGTATGCGAACATTTTTTTATATTGCATAGAAACTGCAAGGACATTTTCTGGAACATGAATATTTCCTGAAAATGTCATGCCCATTTTTAATAGAAATAAATATAATTTTTTACCTACGCAAACAGTTCTTACAATGTATCATCCTTTTAAGAATTCACAAATATATTTTTGAATAAATAATTTTTTAAATTTGTTAAGAAAATTACATGATATTTTTCCAAAGCTAGGGAGCCACTGATTTTCCTGGATCCGGTTATTTTGTAGCCAGAGGCCCCGCTGGCGTAGTCGTATCCATTGAAGAGCTAAATGGTCGGTCGGCTTGCTGGACATTATTGTGCTAATTCACCAAAGAAGGCGTGCAATAGGAGCTTCCACCGAAATCATTAGTTACTAGCAAGATGCCTGTGCATTGTGCATTGCACGGAATATTAAGATGTATTTGTATATGAATAGTTTATCTTATAAGAGAAAAAGATGAACGAGAGAAAACCTTATTTGCAATTATGGATAAGGGTGTGGGTATCTTTTTTCAAAATTGCCATAGTTTTCTTCCTATCCGTCAGATATATATCGGACGACCTATATTACAGGATGACAGACACACCATCATTACCAACTCTGTTTTTTATTAGAGTAAAGATAAGGGTTACCCTATGCAAAGGTTACTCCCACCTTCTCAGGCGCTGATAAATGACACATTGTATGTACGTCACTTGCTGCAACCTAATTTTATCTCTTAAACCGTGCGTCTAAATATTGAACCGTTTTCACTGTTGGACTTCTTGCATCGAGATCTTCAAAACTATGTCCCATATTAATAGATTTGAATGAACTTCTTTTCATGAATAAAACTGGAAACCCGAAAAATCCAAAAAAGTACAATACAAAAAGAATATAAAATTATGAAAACCAGAAAAAAAGCAACAAAAGAAATGAATGACAAAAAAGAAGAAAAAAAGGGAGTCGGAAGCACCTTTTTTTTTTCATATTTTTACCCTCTCTGAGAATCATATATCTGTTTCTCGCAGAAGTAAATCTGTGCTTTTCATGAAAGCATAATTTTCTTCCCGAGAAACACAGCCGCGCTTTTCACGAAAGCAAATTTGTGCCTATACGAGAAGCAAAACTATGCCGCTTGTGAAAGCGTGAAAAAACCGCACATTAATATTGTAAACTTTTCCCTGTCTCAGAAGCACAACTATATTTCTCGCTGAAGAAAATATATGACTCCATGAAAAACAAATATGAGCTTCTTCTCGAAGCACAAAATTAATCGCAAGCAAATTTCTCTCTCTCTCTCTTCTCTCTCTGTCTCTCTCTCTCACTCTCTCCAAAACCTAGGGAAAACTGGATGAAAACCGAAAAATAAAAAAAGAAAGAAAAAATCTATCTAAAACCCAAAAACGTGTGCAGAAAAAAAAAAGAAATTCAGAGAAAGCACCCATCACGAGACATGTGACAGGGGTTGGACATACCACTTGGCATGCTCTAAAAGCACTAAAAGTGACAGCTGGAGGTGAACCTCCAGTTAGTTGCTCTCTGCTTCCACAATTGTTCATTAGTAGTTTCGTGTTGGCACAGGCGCGACTGTGTGCTGCCTACAACGACTCCAAGCATAGGGTTACCTGTAGAGAGCCATTGCTGGGCCGGCCCAGTAATCATGTGGCTGCATCATGTTAAGGTCACACGTTCGAAACAAATGCATGTGATGACACTTCAAAAATATATTCATACAGCGAAAAAAATGTTCAGGTAGTTAAAACAAATGTTTCATACAATTTTTTTGCATTCACGAGTTTCAAAAATGTGCTTGTGGCATTTTCATAAAATGTGTATACAATGTACTTTTTTTTGCATAATGTAATTTTTTTAAATAAAAAATGCACATAACATTTTAAAAATGGTTATACAGTGCAATTTTTCTGGTAGGTAAAAAATGTTTAGATCTATTAAAAAATATACTTGACATTTAAAAAAATATTTAGGTGTTTTCAAAATAAGGACTGCGAAAATTTTAAAACATTTATACAAAAAAATATTTGTGTAGTTTTAAAAAGTTCCATGCCATTAAATTTTTTATGACATGTATTTGAAAAATGTTACCGTGTATCCGAGAATGCGTTCAAAATATGTATTTAGGAAAAATGTACATCATGACAAAAATGATCATGTATTTGAAAAACATCTAACGTGTATCAAAAAGATATTTCATGTGTTATCTAAAAATGTACATTGTGTACTCTGAAAAGGTAGATATGTGTTAAAATGTTAAAAATAAGAAAAAAGATAAAAAATCACAAAGAAACAAAGAAAAGCGAAGTATAACAAAGAAAAATAGAAGAAACCCGATGAAAACAAAGAAAAACAAAAGAAAACGACAAAGAAAAAACTGTAGAAAGCCGGAGCAGAGCGAACCTACAGCGACACAGTCGACGAGCGCTAATAGGCCGACCCAATAGTCGCTCACCCATAGGCGATTCCTAATAGGAATTGGTACAGGCGAGACATAGCTCTTGCGGTGTTGGCGCTGCGTTTACAGGTTTTGTAATACATTTGTCGTTAATCTGTTGTCCAACTTTCTATCCCCTATCAAATGGGCCCACCCAGTCTCAAACAACCCTGATTTACTAGAAGAGCTCCAGTTCTTGGGAGCTTAGTAACTTTACTAGATGTTAATGCGCGCTTCGCTGCACCATTCTTCACTTGTGGAATTAGCTCTTTTTTCTCTGGCAGGTTATTGTGGTTGGGTTTTTTCTTTTGCATTGTCTATATTGGCGTAGGTTTTAATTTTGTTCAGATGGTGTATTTTTCATTCATATATCTTGTTGTGCTGCTGTTACAGACGCTATTTTTTGGAAGAGAAAAGCGGAGTTGTTCGGTGCATGGCGCTGTTCTTACACGCTTCTGTCTCGGTGTTAGTCGATGGCGATTGTGTAAGCCCCTTGAAGCTCTTATTTCAGAGTCAAATCGTGAAATTGTTAATATAATACTTACATGGCTGGCCCATGAAGCCCTCCCTTGCTCAGTTTGGCTTTCTGAGGAGGGCGTTCAAGCTACTTACCGAGGAGGGCGTTTAAAACCCTGCTGTGCAATAGGTATCCAAATCAAAAAGCGGTGTCCCCAAGCATATTGAAAGCCCAGGACCCATATTTTTGTCCTGCCCGACGGGGACAAAGAAGTATCTTTTTTGCTTTGGACCTTTTGCGATAAACCTCGACCTAAGACACTTCTGTGGTAGGATAAGTGGTCACGAAACACCACTCTCCAAAAATAGTATCCATCCATGTACCGTATTTTCCGCGATAAGAGTGATACTCTTGCGCACATGCTCAACTCCTCCCCGCCAGATGTATCATTTAGGCGGGATTTGGTTGGCCCCTATATTGTGTCATGACAACATGTGTTATCCTGTTTGGAATTAGCTAACCTAACACAAGGATGGAATGTGTTTCTTGGAATCTCACTGCATCTGATTATGTACCTTGCCTTCATGCACTCAAACATTTCAGTGGGTAATAATAAACAAATATGGAAATCAAAGATACCATTAAAAATTAAGATTTTCATGTGGTATCTTCGAAAGGGAGTTGTGCTCACTAAAGACAACCTCGCTCATCACAACTGCAAGGAAGCAAGAAGTGTAGGTTTTGTATAAAAAAATCAAACACCTCTTCTTGCAATGCAAGTTTGCGCGTTCGACGTGGCTAGTCATCCAAACAACGTTCAATTTGTATCCACTCGTAAGTGTTGTCAATGTATATAGCCACTCACTTCACAAAACATCTGATAGGTTTAACACACTAGCGATGGTGATATTGTCTATCTTATTATGGTCGCTCTGGCTATGTAGAACTGATATTATTTTTAATGAAAAAAAACTATCCTTTGCAAATTACTTCCTGTTGTACATATTGACTTTGTACGTGATCTATGCTACTCCGAACGGAGTCCCAATCGCTATTCAAGACGATGTGTATGTGGTTGAACCGGATAGCCAAAAGTTTTTTTTTACCAACATGGGAGGCAACATAATCTTCGGATCAGTCCACCTCCTCCTTCGACATAAGCATAGTGTCGGTCTCTATGACTTTATTGCTGCCATAATATCGTTTTATTTCATTTGTTGTGTACATCGTAGCTATGCAGAAGCTGGGTATCACTCGGTGTGCTATCCTCTTGATAATACATTTTGAGTTAATGAAAACGTCCTTTATCAAAAAATAACTTAGCTCGTTTCTCTTTGCAAGGGATGCCATGTTTGGCCGTTAAACCTCCACGATGCTTTATATATATGCCTGTAAACATATCTACTTAAATATAAGGCAGAAATTTCTCGAAAAAAGAGGGGATGAGACAAACTGGTGTTCATGATGGGGTGATGATATTTCTCAACTCAGAGATGATGAGAACGAGGTTCTCACCGCCCCATTTTCGGAGAAGGAAGTGCTTGAGGCTATTTCGCAAATGAAAAATAACAAAGCACCTAATCCGGATGGCTTCCCAGTAGAGTTCTATAAGAAATATAGGGATATTTATTAAAGGCGACTTGATGCCTATGTACCATGATCTGTTTAATGGCCATTTACAATTATTTAAATTGAACTTTGGAACAATGACCTTGTTACCAAAGAAGGAGTAAGCGGTTCGCATTGAGCAATTCAGACCAATTTGTTTGCTGAATGTGAGGTTCAAGATTTTTACTAAAGTGGGTATGAATCGCCTGACAAACATTGCACATTATGTTGTTCAGCGAAGCCAAACTACTTTCATGCCAGGACGCCACATTCTTGAGGGAGTGGTCGTCCTACATGAAACCTTGCACGAAATCCATTCGAAGAAGCTCGATGGAATGGTCTTCAAAGTGGACTTTGAAAAGGCTTATGATAAAGTGAAATGGCCATTCTTACAGCAGGCTTTGCGTATGAAAGGGTTCGATCCATCTTGGAGGAAGCAGGCCGAATCATTTGTATAGGAAGGCAGCGCTGGAATCAAGGTTAATAACGATATCGGTCATTTCTTCCAAACGCAAAAAGGTCTGAGACAGGGAGATCCGATGTCTACTATCTAATTTAATGTTGTCATTGATATGTTGGCCGTTCTAATCAACAGAGTGAAAGAGGATGCTGGGTAGGTGGTGTCATCCCACATTTGGTGGATGGGGGGTAACCATTGTACAATATGCAAATGACGCTATTATTTTCATGGAACATGATCTAGCTAAGGCAAGAAACATGAAACTAGTTCTATGCCTTTTTGAACAACTGTTCGGACTAAAGATCAACTTTAATAAGAGTGAGTTGTTCTATTTTGGACGCGCCAAAGAATAACAGGATCATTATAAATAGTTGTTCGGCTGTGAACTAGGTTCTTTACCTTTTACTTACTTGGGGATCCCAATTCATCATTGCAAGCTCACTAATAAAGAGTGAAAGTGTATCGAAGATCAATTTGAAAAGAATTGAGTTGCTGGAAGGGCAAACTCTTATCTTATGGAGGAAGACTGGTTCTGATAAACTTGGTGCTCACGAGTATGCCGATATTCCTCCTTTCCTTCTGTGAACTAACAGTAGGAGTAAGGAAAATATTGGATTTTTATCAATCTCGCTTCCTTTGGCAAATTGATGAAAATAAAACTAAATATAGGTTGGCCAAATGAGACATTATCTATAGACCAAAGGACCAAGGTGGCTTGGGTATTGAAAATCTAGAGGTGAAGAATAAGTGCTTACTTAGCAAATGGCTTTATCGGTTGGCGGTAGAGAGGGACGGGGTTTGGATTCAGCTGCTGCGTAATAAATATTTACATTCTAAAATGCTGGCTTAAGTGACGGCACAACCGTCTGACTCTCCTTTTTGGAAGGGGCTTATGAGGACTTTAATAGGAGCAAATTCATTGTAGGGAATGGACATGGTAGTAGATTTTGGGAGGACACCTGTTTGGGTGATATTCCATTAGCCTTGCAGTATTCCTCCCTATATAACATTGTAAAATGGAAAGAGGTTTTTGTTGGTACAGTGTTGGGATTCGTTCATCTGAACATTCAGTTTCGACGGTCTTTACTGGGTGATCGATGGGATAGATGGCAGCATCTCACACGTAGGTTAATGGAGGTTAACCTTTCTGATGCAGCAGACTCCTTACATTGGAAGTTGTCTGCATCAGGAGTATTCTCGGTTAAATATATGTATATGGATTTGATAACACCGGGCCTGTCCCAAGGACGACACACATTTGGAAAGTCAAAGTGCCTTTGAAAATCAAGGTGTTTATGTGGTGCATGAGGGAGTAATTTTGACAAAAGATAACTTGGCCAAGTGTAGTTGGGAAGGAAGCAAAAGATGCTACTTTTGTGATCAGGATGAAACAATAGAACATCTTTTTCTCCAATGCTCACTTGCCAAGTTACTGTCGAGAACTATTCATGCTGCTTTTAATGTTGTTTCACCAGTCTCGATCTGGCATTTATTTGGGACCTGGTTAACTGGGATAGAGATAAGACCATGGGGCATATTCAAATTGGAGTATGTGCATTACTTGGGGCCATATGTAATTATCAGAATGAACCATCACTATTTTTTTGCAGGTTATCTTCAGGGCGTCTACTGGATCCGTATATGGTCGTTACTTAGCCATGTGGACCACAAGGAGCATATGGATATTGGGGTTCAACGGATGGAAGATGCTTGCACGGAATACTTACAACCGGTTTGGATGACGGTGATGACCCACAAGTATAGGGGATATACCGTAGTCCTTTCGATAAGTAAGAGTGTCGAACCCAACGAGGAGCAAAAGGAAATGATAAGCGGTTTTCAGTAAGGTTTTCTCTGCAAGCACTGAAATTATAGGTAATAGATAGTTTTGTGATAGGATAAATAGTAACGAGCAACAAGTAAATAAAGTAAATAAAGTGCATAAAGGTGGCCCAATCCTTTATGTAGCAAAGGATAAGCCTGGACAATTTCTAATAATGAGGAAGGAGCCCCCGAGGACACATTGGGAATTATCGTCAAGCTAGTTTTCATCACGTTTATAAGATTCGCGTTCGGTACTTTGATAATTTGATATGTGGGTGGACCGGTACTTGGGTACTGCCCTAACTTGGACAAGCATCCCACTTACGATTAACCCCTATTGCAAGCATCCACAACTACAATAAGAAGTAATAAGGTAAACCTAACCACAACATTAAACATATGGGTCCATATCAGCCCCTAACGAAGCAACGCATAAACTAGGGTTTAAGCTTCTGTCACTCTAGCAACCCATCATCTAATTATTACTTCCCCATGCCTTCCTCTAGGCCCAAATAATGGTGAAGTGTCATGTAGTCGACGTTCACATAACACCACTAGAGGAAAAGACAACATACATCTCATCAAAATATTGAAGGAATACCAAATTCACATGACTACTAATAGCAAGACTTTACCCATGTCCTCAGGAACAAATGTAACTACTCACAAAGCATATTCATGTTCATAATCAGAGGGGTAATAATATGCATAAAGGATCTGAACATATGATCTTCCACCAAGTAAACCAATTAGCATCAACTACAAGGAGTAATCAACACTACTAGCAACCCATAGGTACCAATTTGTGGTTTTGATACAACATTGGATACAAGAGATGAACTAGGGTTTCGAGAGGAGATGGTGCTGGTGAAGATGTTGATGGAGATTGACCCCATCCCGATGAGAGGATCGTTGGTGATGACGTTGATGATGATTTCCCCCTCCCGGAGGGAAGTGTCCCCGGCAGAACAGCTCCGCCAGAGCCCTAGATTGATTCCGCCAAGGTTCCGCCTCGTGGCGGCGGAGTTTCGTCCCGTAAGCTTGCCCATGATTTTTTCTAGGGTAAAAGTGATGATATAGCAGAAGATGGACGCCGGAGGCCCACCAGGGGGCCCAGGAGATAGGGGGCGCGCCCTATAGGGGGGCGCCCCTGTCTCCTAGACAGGGTGTGGGCCCCCTGGCCTATTTCTTTCACTCAGAAATTCTTATAAATTCCAAAAAGTTTCTTCGTGGAGTTTCAGGACTTTTGGAGCTGTGCAGAATAGGTTTCCAACGTTTGCTCCTTTTCCAGCCAGAATTCCAGCTGCCGACATTCCCCCTCTTCATGATAAACCTTGTAAAATAAGAGAGAATAGCCATAAGTATTCATATATAATGTGTAATAATAGCCCATAATGCAATAAATATTGATATAAAAGCATGATGCAAAATGGACGTATCAACTCCCCCAAGCTTAGACCTCGCTTGTCCTCAAGCGGAAGCCGAAATCGAAAAATATGTCCACATGTTTAGAGATAGAGGTGTCGATAAAAATAAAATACGGACATGAGGGCATCATGATCATTCTAATAGCAGCAACATATATAGATTTTGTCATATGATTTCCTATGCTCAAGTAACAATCAATTCACAGTGTCAAGTATGGTTCAAAAACTTCATTGGGAACCAACAAACTATAATCTCAGTCATTGAAGCAATTGCAATTTATCATAACATCAGAAAGAGTCAACAATAGAGCCTTTCAGCAAGTTCACATACTCAACTATCTTGTAGTCTTCTATAATTGCTAACACTCATGCAATACTTGTGGTTATAGAGTTTTAGCCGGACACTGAGAAAGATAGGGGCTTATTGTATTGCCTCCCAACGTATTCACCTTTGGGTGATGTCAACAATAATAGCCCATGCTAACTTACATCCAATTGGATATATATATATATATATCATGATCTTTCAAACATGAGGAGCTTGCCAAAGGATAAAATGAAAAAGGGAAAGGTGAGGATCACCTTGACTCAAGCATAAAGTAAAAACCTAAAGTAAAAGATAGGCCCTTCGCAGAGGGAAGCAGAGGTTGTCATGCGCGTTTAGGGTTGATGCATGAAATCTTAATGCAAAAGAACGTCACTTTATATTGCCCCTTGTATGTGGACCTTTATTATGCAATCCGTCGCTTTTATTACTTCCACAACAAGTTCGTACAAAGCTTATTTTCTTCGCACTAATAAGTCATACATATTTAGAGAGAAATTTTATTGCTTGCACTGATGACAACTTACTTGAAGGATCTTACTCAATCCATAGGTAGGTATGGTGGACTCTCATGGCAAAACTGGGTTTAAGGATATTTGGAAGCACAAGTAGTATCTCTACTTGGTGCAAGGAATTTGGCTAGCATGAGGGGGAAAAGCAAGCTCAACATGTTTGGAAGGTCAATGAAAACATACTTTAACTGAGATGTCGGAAAACATAAACCATTAGGTTGTCTTCCTTGTCCAACGTCAACTCTTTTAGCATGTCATACTTAATGAGTGCTCCCAATTATAAAAGGTGTCCAAGATAATATATTTATATGTGATCCCCTCTTTCCTTATCACTTCCTATTAATTGCAACGATGACCAAGGCTAAGTTTATCAACTCTCAACAATTTTTATGCCTCATACTTTCTATGTGTGAAGTCATTACTATCCATAAGATCAATATGAACTCTTTTATTCTTTCTACTTTCTCAAGATTATAGCATCATAGCAAAGCCCTTGACTCAACACTAATCTTTATTATAGATAGCACACGGACTCGATTACATAAAGGGATAACAAAGCAAAACTCAAAACTACTTGAAATCAAAACTTCAAACTACTAGATCAAGATACTAGTAAAAGGTTCGAACTGAATAAAGCGGTAAAGATAGGAGTGTGATGGTGATACGATACCGAGGCACCTCCCCCAAGCTTGGCAGTTGCCAAGGGGAGTGCCCATACCCATGTGATTAAGTCTCCTTCTTCACAATTGGTTTTATGATCTTCTTGGCGATGATACCCTTCAGGATACGGTTCTCCTCCTCGAGCTTATTGACTTGTTGTTTGAGGTCCATGATTTCTTTACGGAGCTTGCCCGTAACGGCCAAAGCTCCTTTAACCCAAGGATGCTGCATAGCTTCTGGAGAACAAGTGAAACTCTTTTTCATATTTTCATAAGAAAGAAATCTAGAGTTGGAAGGGATGACCGAAGCAGGGGCAGCCAAGCTAGGAAGTTCCCCCATAGTGAATTCTGCCCGGAGACGAGAGGTAACTTCTTGATCTTCCTCCATGGCATCTATCCTTTTCAAATCAGCCTCCATCTCATCCTCCGTTGATGGTCCAAAGTGATAGGCATCGCTATTTTCTCCTGGACCTGGCGTTGGGTGAGACACCCGGCTCTCCCCAACTGATTCCTGAGAAGACATCTTGCTTTATTCTGCAACAGGAACAGCTCGAAACGAGAACAGAGGATATTTGCCTGATACGGTGGTCAAAACCTTAGGGAGTATATATAATGAATTTTTACCGACCAAAATACATAACATATAAGAAAACGGAGTCCGGGAGGCACACGAGGTGCCCACGAGACAGGGGGGCGCGCCCTACAGGGGGGCGCCCTCCACTCTCATGGGGGCCTCGTGTCCCTTTCGGACTACTTCTTTCTTCCTAAAATTCTTAAATAATCCAAAACTGATAAAAATTGCCATTAGAGTTGTTTTGGAGTCGGTTTACTTACCGTACCACATACCTATGCCTTTTCTGAGTCTGGAACGTTCTGGAAAGTGTCCCTTATGTATTCCTCAGGAGTTACGGTTTCAATAATATTAGTTTCAACATTGATAGGATTACCTGAAATATAATGTTTAATTCTTTGACCGTTTACCACCCTCGAATTTGTGCCTTCGAAGTTGTTGATTTTTATAGCACCAGAACGATAGACCTCCTCGATAACGTAGGGACGTTGCCATTTTGAGAGAAGTTTACCTGCAAAAAATCTTAAATGAGAGTTGAATAATAACACATAATCTCCTCCGTTAAACTCACGGATTTGTATCCTCTTATCATGCCAGCGTTTGACTTTTTCTTTGAATAGCTTGGCATTCTCATATGCTTGGGTTCTCCATTCATCAAGTGAGCTAATATCAAATAACCTCTTCTCACCGGCAAGTTTGAAGTCATAATTGAGCTCTTTGATAGCCCAATATGCCTTATATTCAAGTTCAAGGGGTAAATGACACGCTTTTCCATAAACCATCTTATATGGAGACATACCCATAGGATTTTTGTATGCAGTTCTATAGGCCCATAATGCATCATCAAGTTTTTTGGACCAATTCTTTCTGGATCTATTCACAATCTTTTGCAAAATTAATTTGAGCTCTCTATTGCTCAACTCTACTTGACCACTAGACTGCGGATGATAAGGAGACGCTATTCTATGATTGACATCATACTTAGCAAGCATCTTACGGAAAGCACCATGAATAAAGTGTGAACCACCATCAGTCATAAGATATCTAGGGACTCCAAACCTCGGAAAAATAACTTCTTTAAGCATTTTAATAGAAGTGTTATGATCATCACTACTAGTTGGAATAGCTTCTACCCACTTAGTAACGTAATCAACAGCAACTAAAATATGTGTATAACCATTAGAGGCAGGGAAAGGTCCCATATAATCAAAGCCCCAAACATCAAACGGTTCAATAACAAGAGAATAATTCATAGGCATTTCTTGACATCTACTAATGTTACCTATTCTTTGACATTCATCACAAGACAAGAGAAACTTACGAGCATCTTTGAAGAGAGTAGGCCAATAAAAACCAGATTGTAGTACCTTGTGTGTAGTTCTATCTCCAGCGTGGTGTCCTCCATAAGATTCAGAGTGACACTTGCGTAGAATCTGTTCCTGTTCATGCTCAAGCACACAATGTCTAATAACACCATCTACTCCTTCTTTATAAAGGTGTGGATCATCCCAAAAGTAATGTCTTAAATCATAAAAGAACTTTTTCTTTTGCTGGTATGTAAAACTAGGCGATATATATTTAGCAAAAATGTAATTAGCATAATCAGCATACCAAGAAGCAGTACGAGAAGCATTGACGACCGCTAATTGTTCATCAGGAAAGCTATCATTAATAGGCAGTGGGCCATCAAGAACTTTCTCTAACCTAGACAAGTTATCTGCAACGGGGTTCTCAGCCCCTTTTCTATCAATAATATGCAAGTCAAATTCTTGTAGCAAGAGAACCCATCTAATAAGTCTAGGTTTAGCATCTTTCTTTTCCATAAGATATTTAATAGCAGCATGATCAGTGTGAACAGTAACTTTGGAATCAACAATATAAGGTCTAAACTTATTACATGCAAACACAACTGCTAAGAACTCTTTTTCAGTAGTAGCATAATTTCTCTGGGCAGTATCAAGAGTCTTACTAGCATACTGGATAACATTCAATTTCTTATCGACTCTTTGCCCTAAAACAGCACCTACAGCATAATCACTAGCATCACACATAATTTCAAAAGGTAAATTCCAATCAGGTGGCTGAACAATAGGTGCAGTGATCAAAGCTTTCTTAAGTGTTTCAAAAGCTTCTACACAATCATCATCAAAGACAAAAGGGATATCTTTTTGCAATAAATTAGTCAGAGGCCTAGAGATTTTAGAAAAGTCCTTAGTGAACCTCCTATAAAAACCGGCGTGACCAAGGAAACTTCTTATACCTTTTATATCCTTGGGACATGGCATCTTTTCAATAGCATCAACTTTGGCTTTATCAACTTCAATACCTCTCTCGGAGATCTTGTGCCCCAAGACAATGCCTTCATTAACCATAAAGTGACACTTTTCCCAATTCAGGACGAGACTAGTGTCTTCGCATCTCTGCAAAACTCGATCAAGGTTGCTCAAACAATCATCAAAAGAGGATCCATAGACTGAGAAGTCATCCATGAATACCTCAAAAATCTTTTCACAAAAATCAGAGAATATAGCCATCATGCATCTTTGAAAGGTAGCAGGTGCATTACATAAACCAAAAGGCATACGTCTATAAGCAAAAGTACCAAAAGGGCAAGTAAAAGTAGTTTTAGATTGATCCTTCGCTGACACAGGTATCTGAGAGAAACCAGAATAACCATCTAGGAAGCAAAAATGTGTGTGTTTGGATAGTCTTTCTAGCATTTGATCAATAAAAGGTAAAGGGTAATGATCTTTCTTGGTAGCCTTATTTAACTTACGGAAATCAATTACCATCCTATAACCTGTAATAATTCTTTGCGGGATCAATTCATCTTTATCATTAGGAACAACGGTAATACCTCCCTTTTTAGGGACACAATGGTCATGACTTACCCATTCACTATCAGCAACGGGATAAATAATACCTGCCTCAAGGAGCTTTAGTATCTCCTTTCTTACCACTTCCTTCATCTTGGGATTTAACCGTCTTTGAGGATCTCTAACTGGTTTGGCATCTTGTTGGAAATATGCCCTAGAGGCAATAATAAATTAGTTATTATTATATTTCCTTGTTCATGATAATCGTTTATTATCCATGCTATAATTGTATTGATAGGAAACTGAGATACATGTGTGGATACATAGACAACACCATGTCCCTAGTAAGCCTCTAGTTGACTAGCTCGTTGATCAATAGATGGTTACGGTTTCCTGACCATGGACATTGGATGTCCATTGATAACGGGATCACATCATTAGGAGAATGATGTGATGGACAAGACCCAATCCTAAGCCTAGCACAAAGATCGTGTAGTTCGTATGCTAAAGCTTTTCTAATGTCAAGTATCATTTCCTTAGACCATGAGATTGTGCAACTCCCGGATACCGTAGGATGCTTTGGGTGTACCAAACGTCACAACGTAACTGGGTGACTATAAAGGTGCACTACAGGTATCTCCGAAAGTGTCTGTTGGGTTGGCACGAATCGAGACTGGGATTTGTCACTCCGTGTAAACGGAGAGGTATCTCTGGGCCCACTCGGTAGGACATCATCATAATGTGCACAATGTGATCAAGGAGTTGATCACGGGATGATGTGTTACGGAACGAGTAAAGAGACTTGCCGGTAACGAGATTGAACAAGGTATCGGGATACCGACGATCGAATCTCGGGCAAGTACTATACCGGTAGACAAAGGGAATTGAATACGGGATTGATTAATCCTTGACATCGTGGTTCATCCGATGAGATCATCGTGGAACATGTGGGAGCCAACCAGGGTATCCAGATCCCGCTGTTGGTTATTGACCGGAGAACTTTCTCGGTCATGTCTGCATGTCTCCCGAACCCGTAGGGTCTACACACTTAAGGTTCGGTGACGCTAGGGGTTTATGAGATATTAGTATGCGGTAACCCGAAAGTTGTTCAGGCCGGATGAGATCCCGGACGTCACGAGGAGTTCCGGAATGGTCCGGAGGTAAAATTATATTATAGGAAGTGCTATTTTCGGCCATCGGGACAAGTTTCGGGGTCACCGTATTGTACCGGACCACCGGAAGGGTCCCGGGGGTCCACCGGGTGGGGCCACCTGCCCCGGGGGGCCACATGGGCTGTAGGGGGTGTGCCTTGGCCTATATGGGCCAAGGGCACCAGCCCCAAGAGGCCCATGCGCCAAGAGAGAAAAAAAGGGGAGAGTCCTAAAGGGGGAAGGCACCTCCGAGGTGCCTTGGGGAGGATGGACTCCTCCCCCCCTTGGCCGCACCCTTCCTTGGAGGAAGGGGCAAGGGCTGTGCCTCCCCCCTCTCCCTTGGCCCTATATATGGGGAAAGGAGGAGCAACCATACTAAGGCCTGGCGCGCCCCTTCCCTCCTCCCTCCCGTGACACATCTTCCCTCTCCCGCAGCGCTTAGCGAAGCCCTGTTGGAATCCCGCTACTTCCACCACGCCGTCGTGCTGTTGATCTCCATCAACCTCTCCTCCTCCTTGCTGGATTAAGGCGTGGGAGACGTCTCGTCCGTACGTGTTTGAATGCGGAGGTGCCGTCCGTTCGGCGCTAGGATCATCGGTGATTTGGATTCACGACGAGTACGACTCCATCAACCCCGTTCTCTTGAAGGCTTCCGCACGCGATCTACAAGGGTATGTAGATTCCACTCCTCCCGTTGCTAGATGACTCATAGATAGATCTTGGTGACACGTAGGAAAATTTTGAATTTATGCTACGTTCCAACAGTTGGCATCATGAGCTAGGTCTATTGCGTAGATTTCTATGCACGAGGTAGAACACAAAGTAGTTTGTGGGCGTGATTGTTCAATATGCTTGCCGTTACTAGTCTTATCTTTATTCGGCGGCATCGTGGATGAAGTTGGCCCGGACCGACCCTTACACGTACTCTTACGTGAGACAGGTTTCCACCGACTTGAACATGCACTAGTGCATAAGGTGGCTGGGGGTGTATGTCTCTCACTTTAGTCGGATCGGATTTCGATGAAAAGGGTCCTTATGAAGGGTAAATAGCAATTGGCATATCACGTTGTGGTCTTTGCGTTAGGTAAGAAACGTTCTGCTAGAAACCCATAGCAGCCACGTTAAACATGCGAACAACAATTAGAGACGTCTAACTTGTTTTGTAGGGTATGCTATGTGATGTGATATGGCCAGAAGGATGTGATGAATGATATTAGATGTATGAGATTTGATCATGTTCTTGTTAATAGGAATCACGACTTGCATGTCGATGAGTATGGACAAACCGGCAGGAGCCATAGGAGTTGTCTTAATTTATTTATGACTGCGTGTCAACATAAACGTCATGTAATTACTTTACTTATTGCTACCGTTAGCTGTAGTAGTAGAAGTAATAGATGACGTGACAACTTCATGGAGACCACGATGATGGAGATCATGATGATGGATCATGGTGTCATGCCGGTGACGATGATGATCATGGAGCCCCAAGATGGAGATCAAGGAGCTATATGGATATTGGCCATATCATGTCACTATTATTTGATTTCATTGTGATGTTTATCATGTTTTATACATCTTATTTGCTTTAGAACGACGGTAGTAATAAGATGATCCCTTACAACAGTTTTCAGAAGTGTTCTCCCTAACTTGTGCACGTTGCGACAGTTCATGTTCGAAGCACCACGTGATGATCGGGTGTTAGATTCTAACGTTCACATACAAAGGGTGTAGACAGATTTACACACGCGAAACACTTAGGGTTAACTTGACGAGCCTAGCATGTACAGACATGGCCTCGGAACACAGAAGACCGAAAGGTCGAGCATGGAGTCGTATAGAAGATACGATCAACATGAAGGTTCACCGATGTTGGACTAGTCCGTCTCACGTGATTGATCGGACACGGCCTAGTTTGACTCGGAATCATGTATCACCTTAGATGACTAGAGGATGTCTATCTTGAGTGGGAGTTCATTAGATGAACTTAATTTATCCTGAACATAGTCAAAAGGATTTTTGCAAATTATGTCGTAGCTCGCGCTTTTAGTTCTACTATTTAGATATGTTCCTAGAGAAAAATTAGTTGAAAGATGATAGTAGCAATTATGCGGGACTAGGTCCGTAAACTAGGATTGTCTCATTGCTTCATGGAAGGCTTATGTCCTTAATGCACCGCCTCAGTGTGCTGAACTCGAACGTTGTTCTGTGGATGTTGCGAACATCTGACATACACGTTTGATAAACTACGTGATAGTTCAGTTAAAAACGGTTTAGAGTTGAGGCACCGAAAGACGGTTTGAACGTCGCGAAACATATGAGATTGTTTCGAGGGCTGAATTGGGATTCAGGCTCGTGCCCACGTCAAGAGGTATAAGACCTCCGACGATTTTCTTAGCCTTGCCAAACTAAGGAGAAGCTCAATTGTTGAGCTTGTGCTCAGATTGGTCTGAGTACAACCATCATTTGAATCGAGTGGAGTTTGATCTTCCAGATGAGATAGTGATGTTTCTCCGAGTCCATTACACCAGCTGCTAGAGCTTCGTGTTGAACTATTAATATATCAGGGATATATATGGATGATCTTGAGATATTCGCGATGTTTGACACCACGGAAGTAGAAATCAAGAAGGAGCATCAATTGTTGATGGTTGGTGAACCACTTAGTTTCAAGAAGGGCAAGGGCAAGAAGGGATACTTCATGACACGGCAATTCAGCTGCTGCTCTAGTGAAGAAACCCAAGGTTGAAACCCAAACCGAGACTAAGTGCTTTCTGTAATAAGGAACAACCACTGGAGCAGAATTTACCCTATATACTTGGTAGATTAGGAAGGCTGGCAAGGTCGATAGAAGTATATGGATTATACATTGTTTTGAATGTGTATACTTTACTAGTACTCCTAGTAGCACCAGGTATTAGATAACCGGTTCGGTTGCTAAGTGTAGTAACTCGAAATAAAGCTACGGAATAAACGGAGACTAGCTAAAGGTGAGCTGATGATATGTGTTGGAGTGTTTCCAATGTTGATATGATCAGCATTCGCACGCTCCCTCTACCATCGAGATTGGTGTTTGCGTTGAGCATAGACATGATTGGATTATGTCTATCGCAATACGGTCATTCATTTAAGGAGAATAATGGTTACTCTGTTTATTTGAATAATACTTCAATGGTCTCGCACCTGAAATGAATGGTTTATGAATCTTCGATCGTAGTGATACACATTGTTCATGCAAAAGAATAGTAATGAATAAGTACCACCTACTGTGGCACTGCCACGTAAGTCATATCGGTATAAAACGCATGAAGGAAGCTCCATGTTGATGGATCTTTGGCTCCACTCGTTTTTGAAAAGTTTGAGCATGCGAACCATGTCTATTTGGTGTATATGCATTGAAGAAACTCCATGCAATGGAGCGTTTTTGGACTCACTTGATTTTGAATCACTTGAGGACATGCAAAATTATACCACATGGGCAAGATGACTGGAAAGCCTCGTTTTCAGTTAAAATGGACTAGAAAGCAACTTGTTGGAAGTAATGCATTTTGATGTTGTGCAGTCAATGAGTGCTGAGGCGTGTAGTGGATATTGTTATGTTCTTACTTCACAGATGATCAGTAGATGTTGAGTATATTTACTGATGGAATCACAGTTCTGAATTATTGAAAGGTTCAAGTAATTTCAGGTGTGAAGTTGGAGATCGTCGTGATTAAGAGGATAAAAATCTATGATATGATCATAGAGATGATATCTGAAATTACGAGTGGCACAGAATTAAGACATTGTGGAAATTGTTTCACAACTAATACAGCCTAGAACACCATTAGTGTGATGGTGTGTCCGAACATCATAACTGCACCTATTGGATATGATGCAATACCATGATGTCTCTTATCGAATTACCACGATAGTTTATGGGTTAGGCATTAAAGACAACACATTCACTTAAATAGGGCACCACGTAATTCCGATGAGATGACACCATATGAACTATGGTTTAGAGAAACCTAAGCTGTCATTCTTAAAAGTTTGGGGCTGCGACGCTTATGTGAAAAAAGTTTAGGCTGATAAACTTTGAACCCAAAGCGGATTAAATGCATCTTCATAGGACACCCAAAACAGTTGGGTATACCTCCTGTCTCAGATCTGAAAGCAATAAAGGATGTTTCTAGAATCGGGTCCTTTCTCGAGGAAAAGTTTCTCTCGAAAGAATTGAGTGGGAGGATGGTGGAGACTTGATGAGGTTATTGAACCGTCACTCCAACTAGTATATAGCAGGCACAAGAGTTGTTCCTGTGGCACCACACCAAATTGAGTGGAGCTTATGATATTGATCATGAGGACTTCGGATCAAGTCACTCCCAAACCTCGTGGATGACAAGGATGCGTACTACTTCAGAGTGGTACGTGATCCTGTCTTGGAGTCCTGTTGCTAGACACAATGAACCTACGAGCTAATGGAGAAGCGATGGTGGCCTGGATTCCGGATAAATGGCTTGAGGCCATATAATCCGAGAGAGGATCCATGTATGAAAACAAAAAGTGTAGACTTGGAAGAACTACTTGATGGTCGTAAGGCTGTTGAGTGTAGATGGATTTTAAAGGAAGACGGACAATGATGGTAATGTTCACATTAAGAAGCTCGACTTGTCGTTAAGATTTTTCCGACAAGTTCAAGGAGTTGACTATGATGAGACTTTCTCACTCGTAGCGATGCTAGAGTCTGTTGGAATTATATTAGCAAATTACTGCATTATTATGAAATCTTGCCAGATAGGATGTCAAAACATTGTTTCCTCGACGGATTTTCTTGAGGAAAGGTTGTATGTGATACAACCGGAAGGTTTTGTCAATCCTGAAGATGCTAAAAGTATGCAAAGCTCCAGCAATCCTTCTAAGGACTGGAGTAAGCATCTCGGAGTTGGAATGTATGCTTTGATGAGATGATCAAAGATTTTGGATGTATTACAAGTTTATGAGAACTTGCATTTCCAAAGAAGTGAGTGGGAGCACTATAGGAATTTCTGATGAGTATATGTTGGTTGACTATTGTTGATCAGAATGACGTGAATTTCTGGAAAGCATATAGGGTTATTTGGAAAGTGTTTTTCAATGGAAAACTGGATTAGCTACTTGAGCATTTGAGCATCAAGATCTATAAGGATAGATCAAAATGCTTAATGGTACTTTCAAATGAGCACATACCTTGATATGATCATGAAGGTGTCAGATGGATCAGTCAAAGAAGGAGTTCTTGCCTGAGTTGTAAGGTATGAAGTTAAGACTTAAAGCTCGACCACGACGAGAATAGAGAGAAAGACGAAGGTCGTCCCTATGCTTAAGACATAGGCTTCTACAGTATGCTATGCTGTGTGCCGCACCTGAAGTGTGCCTGCATGAGTCAGTCAAGGGGTACAGAGTGATCCAAGAACGGATCACCGGACAGTTGGTCAAAGTTATCCTTAGTAAAACTAGTGGACTAAGGAATTTCTCGATTATGGAGGTGGTTAAAAGAGTTCGTCGTAAGGGTTACGCCGATGCAAACTTTGACACTAATCCAGATTATTCTGAGTAGTAAACTGGATTCGTATAGTAGAACAGTTTATTTAGAATAGCTTCCAATAGAACGTGGTGTAGCTTACATCTAGGAGATGACATAGAGATTTGTAAAGCACACACGGATCTGAAAGGTTCAGACCCGTTGACTAAAACCTCTTTCACAAGCAACATGATCAAACCCAGAACTCATTGAGTTGCTAATTCACATTAGTTGATGTGAACTAGATTACTGACTCTAGTAAACTCTTTGGATGTTGGTCACATGGCGATGTGACCTGTGAATGTTAATCACATGCGATGTGAACTAGATTATTGACTCTAGTGCAGTGGGAGACTTGTTGGAAATATGCCCTAGAGGCAATAATAAATTAGTTATTATTATATTTCCTTGTTCATGATAATCGTTTATTATCCATGCTATATTGTATTGATAGGAAACTCAGATACATGTGTGGATACATAGACAACACCATGTCCCTGTGAGCCTCTAGTTGACTAGCTCGTTGATCAATAGATGGTTACGGGTTTCCTGACCATGGACATTGGATGTCATTGATAACGGGATCACATTCATTAGGAGAATGATGTGATGGACAAGACCCAATTCCTAAGCCTAGCACAAAGATCGTGTAGTTCGTATGCTAAGCTTTTCTAATGTCAAGTATTCATTTCCTTAGACCATGAGATGTGCAACTCCCGGATTACCGTAGGAATGCTTTGGGTGTACCAAACGTTCACACGTAACTGGGTTGACTATAAAGGTGCACTACAGTATCTTCCGAAAGTGTCTGTTTGGGTTTGGCACGATCGAGACTGGGATTTGTCACTCGTGTAAACGGAGAGGTTATCTCTGGGCCACTCGGTTAGGACATCATCATTATGTGCACAATGTGATCAAGGAGTTGATCACGGGATGATGTGTTACGGAACGAGTAAAGAGACTTGCCGGTAACGAGATTGAACAAGGTATCGGTATACCGACGATCGAATCTCGGGCAAGTATAATACCGCTAGACAAAGGGAATTGAATACGGGATTGATTAAGTCCTTGACATCGTGGTTCATCCGATGAGATCATCGTGGAACATGTGGGAGCCAACATGGGTATCCAGATCCCGCTGTTGGTTATTGACCGGAGAACGTCTCGGTCATGTCTTCATGTCTCCCGAACCCGTAGGGTCTACACACTTAAGGTTCGGTGACGCTAGGGTTATAGAGATATTAGTATGCGGTAACCCGAAAGTTGTTCAGAGTCCCGGATGAGATCTCGGACGTCACGAGGAGTTCCGGAATGGTCTGGAGGTAAAGAATTATATATAGGAAGTGCTATTTCGGCCATCGGGACAAGTTTCGGGGTCATCGGTATTGTACCGGGACCACTGGAAGGGTTCCGGGGGTCCACCGGGTGGGGCCACCTGCCCCGGGGGGCCACATGGGCTGTAGGGGGTGTGCCTCGGCCTATATGGGCCAAGGGCACCAGCCCCAAGAGGCCCATGCGCCAAGAGAGAAAAAAAGGGGAGAGTCCTAAAGGGGGAAGGCACCTCCGAGGTGCCTTGGGGAGGATGGACTCCTCCCCCCCTTGGCCGCACCCTTCCTTGGAGGAAGGGGCAAGGGCTGTGCCTCCCCCCTCTCCCTTGGCCCTATATATAGTGGGGAAAAGGAGGAGCAACCATACCTAAGGCCTGGCGCCTCCCTCTCCCTCCCGTGACACATCTCCCTCCTCCCGCAGCGCTTAGCGAAGCCCTGTTGGAATCCCGCTACTTCCACCACGCCGTCGTGCTGTTGGATCTCCATCAACCTCTCCCTCCTCCTTGCTGGATCAAGGCGTGGGAGACGTCTCCGTTCCGTACGTGTGTTGAACGCGGAGGTGTCGTCCGTTCGGCGCTAGGATCATCGGTGATTTGGATCACGACGAGTACGACTCCATCAACCCCGTTCTCTTGAACGCTTCCGCGCGCGATCTACAAGGGTATGTAGATCCACTCCTCCCTCGTTGCTAGATGACTCCATAGATAGATCTTCGTGACACGTAGGAAAATTTTGAATTTATGCTACGTTCCCCAACACATCTTTCTCCACTGAAATTTTGTGTTGACATAATGTGGGACTAATGCCCTTAAGATCATCCAGAGTATATCCGATAGCTGCTCGGTGCTTCTTCAGAGTTTTCAATAATCTTTCTTCTTCTTTCTCTGAAAGGTTAGCACTAATAATAACAGGATATTTTTTTCATCAAGATAAGCATACTTAAGATTATCAGGTAATGGTTTGAGTTGAAACACGGGATCACCCTTGGGTGGAGGGGGATCCCCAAGAATTTCAACGGGAAGGTTATGTTTCAGCATAGGTTCCTGTTTAAGGAACACTTCATCTATTTCTTCCCTTTCCTTCATAAACATATCGTTTTCATGGTCTAGCAAATATTGTTCTAACGGATCAGTTGGAGGAACAACAATGGAAGCAAGGCCAATAATTTCATCCTTACTAGGTGGTTCCCTTTCACGGTGTTGTCTACTAAACTTAGCGAAATTAAACTCATGAGACATCCCATCTATGCCAACAGTAACAATATTCTTTTTGCAATTAATCGTAGCACTAGCAGTATTCAAGAAGGGTCTACCGAAAATAATGGGACAAAAATCATCTTGTGGGGAACCAAGAACAAGAAAATCAGTAGGGTATTTAACCTTCCCACACAAAACTTCAACATCTCTAGCAATCCCAATAGGTTTAATGGTATCCCTATTAGCAAGCTTAATAGTAACATCAATGTATTCTAATTCAATGGGTGCAATGTCATGCATAATTTATTTATAAAAATCATAAGGTATCGCACTAGCACTAGCACCCGTATCACATAAGCCATGATAACAATGATCTCCTATTTTAACAGAAATAACAGGCATGCCTACAACAGGTCTACGTGTCTTAGTATCGGGTCTAGCAATATTAGCAGGCTCACCCAAGAAAGAAATAACATGCCCATCTAAGTCCTCATCCAAGAGATCTTTAACCATAGCAATACTAGGTTCAACATTAATTTGCTCAGGAGGTGTATAAGTCCTAGTATTACTCTTACGAACAACAATCAAAGCTTTAGCATGATCTTTTATCCTAACAGGAAAAGGAGGTTTTTCAACATAAGCAGTAGGAACAATAGGATCACTATAGGTAATAGTCTTTTCTTCGACTGTAATAGGTGCAACTACTTTCGCTTCAACAGGAGGATTATATTTAAACCACTTCTCTTTAGGGAGATCAACATGAGTAGCAAAAGATACACAAAAAGTAGCTACTATCTCAGAGTCAAGTCCATACTTAGCGCTAAATCCACGAAAAACATCGGTATTCATAAAAGATTTAACACAATCGAACTTAGGTGTCATACCTGACTCCTTACCATCGTCGGAACCCCAATCTTCAGAGTTGTGTTTAATTCTTTCCAATAAGTCCCATTTGAAATCAATAGTCTTCAGCATATAAGAACCAACACCAGAAGTATCGAGCAGGTTGCGATTATCAAGAGAAAGCCGAGCATAAAAGTTGTGAATAATCATTTCCCGAGAGAGCTCATGATTGGGGCATGAATATAACATTGACTTAAGCCTCCCCCAAGCTTGAGCGATGCTTTCTCCTTCGCGAGGCCAGAAATTATATATGTAATTACGATCACGATGAACAAGATGCAGAGGATAGAACTTCTGGTGAAATTCCAACTTCAATCGCTTATAATTCCAAGATCTCGTATCATCACATAGCCTATACGATGTCAATGCATCTCCCTTCAAAGATAAAGGGAAGACCTTCCTTTTGACAACATCATCGGGAATACCTGCAAGCTTAAATAATCCACAAACTTCATCCACAAAGATAAGGTGTAAATCGGGATGCAATGTTCCATCTCCTGCAAATGGATTAGCTAGCAGTTTTTCTATCATACCCGAAGGAATCTCAAAGTAAATATTTTCATAAAGTTCAATAGGTTGAGGAGCAACTCTTTGCTCTTCTGGTTGGGGTGAAGATACCCCAAACAAGCCCCTCAAAGGATTAGCTTCCATAGTGACAAGTAACAGAAAATTTCAGCACACTATATAAATGTTTCCTTACCAAGTTCCACTCACCAAAAGCGCTTCACTCCCCGGCAACGGCGCCAGAAAAGAGTCTTGATGACCCACAAGTATAGGGGATCTATCGTAGTCTTTTCGATAAGTAAGAGTGTCGAACCCAACGAGGAGCAGAAGGAAATGATAAGCGGTTTTCAGTAAGGTTTTCTCTGCAAGCACTGAAATTGTAGGTAATAGATAGTTTTGTGATAGGATAAATAGTAACGAGCAACAAGTAAATAAAGTGCAGCAAGGTGGCCCAATCCTTTATGTAGCAAAGGATAATCCTGGACAATTTCTAATAATGAGGAAGGAGCTCCCGAGGACACATTGGGAATTATCGTCAAGCTAGTTTTCATCACGTTTATAAGATTCACGTTTGGTACTTTGATAATTTGATATGTGGGTGGACCGGTACTTGGGTACTGCCCTAACTTGGACAAGCATCCCACTTATGATTAACCCCTATTGCAAGCATCCACAACTACAATAAGAAGTATTAAGGTAAACCTAACCACAACATTAAACATATGGGTCCATATCAGCCCCTAACGAAGCAACACATAAACTAGGGTTTAAGCTTCTGTCACTCTAGCAACCCATCATCTAATTATTACTTCCCCATGCCTTCCTCTAGGCCCAAATAATGGTGAAGTGTCATGTAGTCGACGTTCACATAACACCACTAGAGGAAAAGACAACATACATCTCATCAAAATATCGAAGGAATACCAAATTCACATGACTACTAATAGCAAGACTTTACCCATGTCCTCAGGAACAAACGTAACTACTCACAAAAGCATATTCATGTTCATAGTCAGAGGGGTAATAATATGCATAAAAGATCTGAACATACGATCTTCCACCAAGTAAACCAATTAGCATCAACTACAAGGAGTAATCAACACTACTAGCAACCCACAGGTACCAATTTGTGGTTTTGATACAAGATTGGATACAAGAGATGAACTAGGGTTTTGAGAGGAGATGGTGCTGGTGAAGATGTTGATGGAGATTGATCCCCTCCCGATGAGAGGATCGTTGGTGATGACGTTGATGATGATTTCCCCCTCCCGGAGGGAAGTGTCCCCGGCAGAACAGCTCCGCCAGAGCCCTAGATTGATTCCGCCAAGGTTCCGCCTCGTAGCGGCGGAGTTTCGTCCCGTAAGCTTGCCCACGATTTTTTCCAGGGTAAAAGTGATGATATAGCAGAAGATGGACGCCGGAGGCCCACCAGGGGGCCCAGGAGATAGGGGATGCGCCCCCTGTCTCCTAGACAGGGTGTGGGCCCCCTGACCTATTTCTTTCACTCAGAAATTCTTATAAATTCCAAAAAGTTGTTTCGTGGAGTTTCAGGACTTTTGGAGCTGTGCAGAATAGGTTTCCAACGTTTGCTCCTTTTCCAACCAGAATTCCAGCTGCCGACATTCCCCCTCTTCATGGTAAACTTTGTAAAATAAGAGAGAATAGCCATAAGTATTCATATATAATGTGTAATAACAACCCATAATGCAATAAATATTGATATAAAAGCATGATGCAAAATGGACGTATCAGACGGTCCAATAATAGGATAGATATTTAGTCATCTTTCCTTATTTTTCGCCGGTTAGCAAATTTATTTTTGGAGTTGTCATACTACTGTTTAAGATTCCTTTTCGGAAAAAAATGATGGGGTGATGCTTGAATATGCATTTGAAAAACCTACACACTTGGTTGTTTTCCATTTATCAAGTTATAGGTCAGTCAATGCTTTTTTTAAGATAAAAGGCATGCGCCCGACTTTATAAATAAAGCCACCAGGCAGAGTCACATCACAGCCCCCAGAACAACACATAAGCCGAGCAGAACAGAGTTAAGAAGTGCGAGTACATGGAAACCAACCAAACATGGCACACAGGCCAGCAAAGAGTCCAAAAGAACTGGAAATTAAGCCATCCTCCTAGAGCGCTGCAACAGGGAAGACGCCGTAGATCTCATCTTAGATAACATGTCGTCGAAAGCCTCTAGGTCCCCTTCCTTAGTCAATGATCTCCACTGCTGCTAAAAGACATTGGCTTTAAATAAGCAATTCACAGGGTTAGCCGGGAAAATGTGTTCGATAGTGAACTTGTTTCTAGTAGTCCACAGCGACCAACAGATCGCTACCCAGCCAACCCAGAATACCCTCTTAGTCCGGCCTGCTAAAGTATTAACACAACGCCGCAAATCCTCGAAAGAGGATGGATGCCAATTAACATGAAGCCAAAGTCTAATGCAACTCCAGAGGAATTTAGCCAAAGAGCAATGGAAAAATATATGCTCGGTGTTTTCAAGAGCCCCACAAAGCGCACATCTATCAGAGCCCGGCCCATTCCTCTTCCTAATTTGATCGACCGCAGGAAGGTTTCGCCGGAAAGCTTGCCACAGGAAAATTTTTATCTTAGGAGGAATACGAGCTGGCCAAATATCCTTGAATTTAGCTGTGCGGGCACCCGAGATAAGTTTGGAGTAGGCAGATTTAACTGAGAAACGCCTCGAGGCAGTGTGAGGCCAGACCACCGACTCATCTTCCTCCGAGAGCAAGGGGAAGCAGACAGTAAGACGTTGCCAATCATTCAACTCCACAGGAGAAAGAGAACGCCGGAAATCAAGGACCCTGTCGTGAGCCGAGAGCTCAGAGATAGAGATCTTGGGATCAGCGCAATACAAGAACAGGGTCGGGTAGGCCACCGCAAGCGTGGTATCCCCTACCCACCAGTGTAACCAAAAACGAGTGGATTTACCATTCCGAACTACAAATTTAGCAAGGGATTGGAAGATCGGTCGAACTTTAACGAGCTGGCGCCAAAACTGAGAGCCACCAGAGGAGGAGGCGAACATAGGGCTCGAGGAGGGGAAGTACTTAGCTTTGAGAAGAGATAGCCAGGTGGAATGCTCCTCGAGGAACATAATCTTCCACCACCATTTTATCATGAGGCACTTGTTCATGACCAAAGTATTAATGATGCCTAGGACCCCCATGCTCTTAGGTCTGCAAATCAGGTCCCACTTAACCATCCTATATTTGCGCTTATTATCAGAGGAGTTCCAATAGAAAGCACCCCTATGCTTGTCGAAACCAGCGTGAATCCCTCCGGACAAGAGATAGAAGCCCATTAGAAACATTGGAAGGGAGGAGAGGCACGCATTAGTAAGGGCAACCTTGCCCGCCTGGGAATTATAACGGCCTCTCCACGGCAAAACTCTATTGCCTACTTTAGTCACTGTCGGGGCAAAATCTTTAGCCAAGAGCTTGAGAGGGGAGATTGGTAAGCCCAGGTATTTGAGAGGATAATACCCTAGAGAACAATTGAGAAGATGAGCCACTCTCTGAGCTTCCGTATCAAGCACCCCATTCACAATAACTTTGCTCTTTGAAAAGTTGATTTTAAGACCCGAAAGCGCTTCAAAGCATAAGAGGAGAAATTTCAGGTTCGTGAGGCTGTCCTCATTAAGTTCAACCATAATAATGGTGTCGTCCGCGTATTGAAGGTGAGTGATGCCATTGGGGATAAGGTGAGAACTAACAGGCGTAATGTGCCTAGCAGTAGCTGCTCGAGAAAGGATATGAGAGAGCGCATCCGCAACGAAATTAAAGAGCAACGGGGACGCCAGATCCCCTTGTCTAAGGCCCCTACCATTAGCAAAGAAATTACTAATCTGACCATTCACCGCCACAGCCGTGTGCCCACCCGAGACAAGCTGCATAAGACGGTGAACCACCGCTCCCTCAAAGCCCTTAGCAAGAAGAACTTGGCGAAGGAAATTCCAACTCACCGAGTCATAGGCCTTTTCGAAGTCAAACTTAAGAACCACAGCCTTAGTGCCCTTGGTCCGCAGGTCATGGACTATCTCATGCAAGCAAAGCACCCCATCCAAAATAAATCTCCCCTTCATGAACGCAGATTGAAAAGGACTAATGACACGATGGGCGATCGGAGAAACCCTAGTTGCCAACCCTTAGCCGGAATCTTCACAAAGTTGTTAATTAAAGCAATGGGCCTAAACTGGGAAATCAAGTCAACACCTTTGACCTTAGGGATGAGAGTGAGTACCGCGTAATTCAGTCTAGAGATGTCAATAGTTCCCAGCCAAAAACCTTGTGTAATAGCCTAAATGAGGCCTTTTAACTGAGGCCAGAATTGCCGAAAGAAAGGAATGGAGAATCCGTCAGGCCCGAAAGTCGCATTAGAGTTGGCAGATCGAATCGCTTCGAAAATCTCCTCTTCAGAAGGGGGAATCATCAGAATCTCATTTTCAGAACTCGACACTTGTTCGAGGGGAAACCAAAAGGATGGCGTCAACCTAAAACCCAACTCAGGTTTAGCAGATAAGAGGTTAGAAAAGAAGTGGACCACGTGGCGCATAATCACAGACTGATTAGAGACCCTGACGCCCTCGATAAGGAGACTATCAATCAGGCATCTCCGACGTCTACCATTTGCAATGGCAAAGAAATAGGCCGTGGGTGAGTCACCCTTTAAGGTCCAGTTAATAGTGCCTCTTTGCTTCCAATATACTTCCTCCTGACGATGAATACCCAAACGAGCCTCTTCAAGACCGTAGCGGATCTGCCATTCGGCCGCGGATAGGCCTGGATTATCCGCACGAGCATCAAGCACCTCAATTTGAGCAGCCAGCCTAGCTTTGTCCCGCCTTGACTCAGCATAATGGTTTTTAGACCAACCTCTAAGGAATCTACGAAGAAAATAGGAGCATTGATGCCAATCGTCCATCGGGCCAAAAGATCGGCGGTTAGAAGACAGGAAAACCAAAATCTTTTGCGCAATCAAGTCGGCAAAACCCTCCACTTGGAGCCACGAAGCATCGAACTGAAACCTCGGGAAGGCAACCGAGCGAGTACCATCATCAAGAATCAGGGGGGAGTGATCAGATCCCACTATAGCTAGTGCTCTGAGGCTGACACGGGGAAACAGCGAGTCCCAACTAGGACACACGAAAACCCGATCAAGGACAGAACGTTTGGGAGAGGTTTGGCGATTCGTCCAGGTGAAATAGGCCCCAACCCTAGGGATTTCGTGGATAGCCGTGTCCCTAATGAAAGCATTGAAAGCATCGGCTAGTGGCCATGAAAAATTAGAGGAACTCTTATCCGACGGGTATCGCATCAAGTTGAAATCGCCCCCAATCAAGAGTGGCAGCTGACAAGAATCGATTTTATTACTAAGTTCATCCAGAAAGATATAAGACATAGAATGATCAGCCGGACCATAAACCACCATGATTTCAAGTAAAGAATTAAGGGATCGATGAGAGACCACCGTGCTAGCCCAAAAAATGCCATGATCAAAAGCGACAAAATCAAAAACATCTTTTTTGTTGCCAAGAAGAAGACCACCCGAGTGACCATGAGGGGCCACAAAATTCCAATTGAATCTATCTATCCCAGCAACGACCGAGAGTTCACTAGGGGAGAAGGAGGGTTTGAGAGTCTCGACAAGGCCAATAAAATCAACATTTTCAGAACGAACCAAGTCTTTAAGCTGGTCCCTGCGCCCCTAGCACCGAAACCTCTTATGTTCCAAAATAGGGCCTTCATCTGAAGGAAAGGTTTTTGATTCTAAGACTCGACCTGCTTGGAGCCTTGCAGGATTTAGCACGTTTCCCAGCCCCGTGTTTAGATACAGCCGGGGAAGCCTGACTCCTGTCATCTCCCCCCTCATCCCCACCAGCCACAACCAGTGGGGCACTCAGTCCCACCCCAGCCTCCTTGGCTTTTGCAATGTCAGTCTGAGCTAATTCATTAGCCCTAATAACACCAAGTAGAGAAGAGGGAGAGCCCAAACTAGCGTCTAAGCAAATGCCCACATCATCTTATATACTAAGCAGATGTTCATCAGATTGAGACGACAGCACTAAACGAACAGGAGAATGAACATTGAGGAGAGAGGAGGAGGGGTCTAGGCGCGAACCTGAAGGAGGCAGATCTCGAGCCACAGCGCGCCGAGCAGCCCGATCAGCCACCCTCTCTCCGCTGTTGGAGACACGGCCACTTTTACAAGCCGTGGAAGCGGGCGAACGCACTGGCACAGGGCGAACACGGCGGGGAGACGCCACAGCAGAAGACCGGCCCGAGGCCGTACCCAAGTCAGCATCGAGCTTGCGACAGAGCCCAGCCGTAGACTGCCTTGAATCACCAGATGCCCTGCTCTTAGCAGAGTATTTCTTGACCGACGACTTCTTCTTCTTCTTGGAGGCTAACACTACAAGAAATATGTCAACTTGTGACCTTCTGTTAGTGACCCTGGAAGAATTGGTCATAGATCTATGACCATTTCAGACCAATTGGTCAAAAGTTGTTCGGGGGGCTCCAAAACCTAAACTATAACGACCATTTTGGTCAGAAAGGTCGTAATTTCCTTACACGAAATGGTCATAAAGCAGATAGCACTGGTCTGCTGCCTTATTTCTAGCTGATCATGACCAATATAGATGGTCATAACCTTGTAAATTGTGGTGGGTTGCTATGACTAGGCGCCACCTCATCAGTTTTGCCTATGTGTCATGTCCATGTGGCAGTTTTTGCCCTAGGTTGTGAAGCAACATATATTTCTGTCATTCCCAAAATTCCAAAAAAAATCTCATAAATTCTTTGGGTCATATCTTCATCAAATATGTAAAAATCCTTCCTTGCCTAGTTCAAAACTAATTCAACAATATTCATTTTCCTATTCTGTTCACGACAACACTTTATGAAGGAAGTGCTATTTATATATTCTTGATTGCCCTCGGAATATTTAGGCACTCTTTCCTATCCAAATCATTACCGCATGACAAAATTCAGCTCCACTTGCCTAGCAAATCTTCCTCGGCAAATTTCCAAAGTTTTTGTCCACCTAGAAGCATTGTGAAGGAAGTACCTTTTTTATATATCCAAATGACATGAAATTTATACAGTTTCTTCATATGCCCAAATTATCACCCTCCTCCAAATTGCAGCTCAGGAAAATTATCTATGTGAGCCCAGGTTCAATTTATATTTTATGGCCAAATTGGCACGTTGCAAAGCAAGTGTTATCTAGACCCCTCCTATTAACCTCAAACTCTTTGGGCACTCTTCCATACCCAAATCATTGCCACATGATAATATTCAGCTCCATTTTCCTAGTCAATCTTTCTCAGGAAATTTTCAAAGTTTCTACCTCGAGAGAAGCTTTGTGAAGTAAGTACTAGCTAGGCTTACCCAAATGATCTGAAAATCTACCAGGGAATAACCATACCTATGTAACTTACCTACACCAAATTCGAGCTCATTTCATTCATCCAATTTCTCTCACTAGTTTTCCCAAGTTTCTGTCCATAGAAGAGCATTGTGAAGGAAGTACCACTTTGGCATGTCCAAATGGTATCAATTTTCTAAGGTGCTTTCCAATGCCCAAATAACCATCCTCCACCAAATTTCAGCTCAATCCATTCATTATTTTGAGCCCAGCTTCAACATTCATATTTCTCTCTAGTGTGGTACTTTGCAAAGCAAGTACCACCTAGGATCCTCCTTTTGATCTGAAAATTTGCGAAGACATTCTTCTTAGTCGATGATCATCCTCAGCAAAAACTCATGCCCATTGGCCATGTGCATTTCCCGTACCGCTAATCAAACACTTGGCTGCTAATTCATGTTTGAGCATCGATCGGTCTCCTCGTGAGAATCTTATGTTGTAATTTTCTTCCTAGAACCTACCTGGGGAGTGCCCAACCCACTAGACATGCCTAGGCTGCCCAGAACACATGGCAACGCCACGGTCACGTGGTGACCACGCGTCGGGCATGCGAGTTTACGCGCTCTAGAGTTGGGGGCCTTGGCCACCGCCCAAACCTCGACGTATCGCCATCAAACCATGTATTTATGATTAAATAGGTACTTATGTAACTATAAATGATTTTGGAAAAAATAAATAGTAAACTATGAGGCAGCTGTAGTTCAAATTTGACCCGCTTCCTACTGAATCGGCGGGAATTTGTCTTTTTCACCAGAGGTGGATGAAAACTTTTGACGCCCAACAATTTTGTCAATTGTGCATTAAATATGGCCTAGTATTTTATAAAAATGATTTGGTCCAATTTTGCAACAATTATTTGGGAGGTCCTTCACAAAAAAACCTCCTTTTGGGCACTCAAAAAATGGAAAATGGTTTTTTCGTCCAAAGAAAATGAAAACTTCCTTAGGCAACATTGTTTGCCATTCCAATATACACCCTTGTGCACAATATGGGATCATTTGAACAAATTATGCCATGAATGTGGCCATAAGATTGATCATTTGGCTTGAAAGCCATTGATCTCCACACGTGATAGCTCGTTTTTTAGAACACTTTTTAAAAATAATTGCCGTATTTTTCCTAGGAACTTGGCCACATATAATGACACAATGCGAAGGTTTCCCAATTTTTTGATTTTTTTGAATTTTTTATGCCTGTTTCAAAATGCGGTCAAAACGGCGGGAATGACCGTTCTTAGCTAGTGGTTGAATCTTGGAATTTTTTTGGTGTTTCTATGATTAAATAGATACTTATGTACCTAGAAATGATTTTTGGAAAAAATAAAGAGCAAACTATGACGCAGCTGCAGTTCAAATTTGACCCGCTTCCAGCTGAATCGACGAGAATTTGTCTTTTTCACCATAGGTGGATCAAAATTTTTGACACCCAACCATTTTGTCAATTGTGCATTAAATATGGCCTAGTATTTTATAAAATTGATTAGGTCCAATTTTGCAACAAATATATGGTAGGTCCTTCACAAAAAAAACTCATTTCAGGCACTTCAAAAATGGAAAATGAATTTTCGGTGCAAAGAAAATGAAAACTTCCTTAGGCAACATTGTTTGGAATTCCAAGATGCACCCTTGTGCACAATATGAGATCATTTGAACAAACTATGCCATGAATGTGGCCATAAGATTGATCATTTGGCTTGAAAGCCATGAATCTTCACGTATGATAGCTCATTTCTGAGAACACTTTTTTAAAATAATTTCCGTATTACAAGTTTATTATTTTTCTTGGAAACTTGGTCACATATAATGACACAATGCGAAGGTTTTCCAATTTTTTGATTTTTTTTGAATTTTTTATGCCCGTTTCAAAATGCGGTCAAAACGGCGGGCTTGACCGTTCCTAGCCAGTGGTTGAATCTTGGAAAACTTTTGATGTTTCTCTGATTAAATAGATACTTTTGTACCTAAAAATGATTTTTGAAAAAAATATAGAGCAAACTATGAGGCAGCTGTAGTTCAAATTTGACCCACTTCCAGCTGAATCGGCAGAAATTTGTCTTTTTCACCAGAGGTGGATCAAAGCTTGTGACACCCAACTATTTGGTCAATTGTGCATTAAATATGGCCTAGTATTTTATAAAATTCATTTGGTCCAAATTTGCAACAATTATTTGGTAGGTCTTTCACAAAAAAACTCATTTTGGGCACTCTGAAAATGGAAAATGATTTTTTCGTCCAAAATAAATGAAAACTTCCTTAGGCAACATTGTTTGCCATTCCAATATGCACCCTTGTGCACAATATGAAATCAGTTGAACAAATTTTTGTTCAAATTTTCCCAACTTCCTACTGAACGGGTGAAATTTGTTTTTTTATAAGAGGTGGATCAAAAGCTTTTGACATGTAACTATTTGGTCAATTTTACATGAAATGTGGTCTAATATTTTTGAAAAATGGAGTTGCGCTATTTTGGAACAAATATTTGGTAGCTTCTAAAAAAACCTTTTGATGCACTCGAAAAATGGAAAATCATCTTTTTGTGCAAAGAAAATGAAAGCCGTCGAACTATGGCATCGTTTGCCATTCTAAGATGCACATTTATGAAAAAAAACAAGATCATTTTGACAAACTATGCCATTGTTATGTTTAAAAAAATTCAAAGTTTTGGGTCCAAAATTTTGAGATTCAAGTGCGTTTTAGCCGGCCAATGAGATGCGAGGAACCGCTTTCACGCGGATCACCAAATTGAACGCAATCTGAGCCATCCATCACGCATTCCTCCAACGGTGGAGCTTCTCCCGAGAATCAAAAACCCTAACCCACCCACCCACCCTCCCCTCGACCCCCCAGATCCCCACCCGCCGCCACCCCCACTCAGCCACTCCCCCAGATCCATCCTCTCCTTCCTCGCAACCCCAAACCCGGCCCCGCCGCCGATCTCCACTCCCTCAAACCGAGCCTCGCCCCGCCGGCGACCTCTGCCTTCCTCTCCCCTCGCCACCTCGTCTCCCCTCGCCGCCTCGCCTCCCCTCGCCGCCTCCCCTCGCCGCCTCGCCTTCCCTTGCCGCCTCCCCTCTCCGCGCTGGCGCCCTCCTGGAGCGCGGCGGTGGTGCTGGCCTCCTACCTCCGTCCCGCCCGTCGTGCTGCCACTGCTATTTATTCCCCCCAAATCGCCATTGCCCACAGCAGCAAGGAATCAAGATCCAATCCCCTCCACTCCTCCCCCCGGCAAGAGATCCAGCCAGATCCGTCCAATTCCATGGCGACCGCCGGCAACACCCCCCGCTCCCGCCAGCGCCAGCACCTCCGCCATGGAGATGGAGATGGGGATGGGGACGGAGATGGAGCTCTTCTCCTCTCCCCAACCACGCAGCGCAGCGCAGCGGCAGAGGGCCTAGGGTTTCGGTCCCCTCCAACACCGGCTGGTCCGGTCCTCTCCGGCGAGCGCGCAGCATCTCCGACGACGGGCAAGGTAGGTAAGCCCATCCTCATCCCGAAACCCTAGCCCCTCCTCCTCAATCCCCTCATCTTCTTCCGGATTTGTTGGTCTAATCCATGCTGTTGGTTTGTGCAGGTCATCACCATGGGACGGGTTGAGGCTGTCCATGGAGGAGGAGCACCATGGCGGGCTGTGAAGGAGGAGCACCATGGAGGAGGAGGCACTTCCCTCACTCACTCTCTCTCTCTCTCTCTGTTGAGGCCATGGCCATGGTCAGCCAGGTATGTCTTTTTTCTCCCTTTGCAATCTCTTTCTCATCCCGATTTGAACATGTTTACTGCCTATTTTGGTTTGTGGTCTGATCTGTATGGTTGGTTTGTGCAGGTCTATCACCATGGAACGTGCTGCTTCTGCTGCTATGAAGGAGGAGCACCATGCCATCGCCATGGAAGGCCCTTCCCTCTCTTCGTTGATATACATCTTGGGTCATCAGGATCTTGCCTTCCTTATTTTGCTGCCTCGTTGGTGAAAAGATTAGCCTTGTGAGTGGGAGAAAAATAACATGGACCTTTGCATCTATCTGTTTTTAGTGTCTTGATTTATTCAATCTCAATTTGCCATCCTTCTCTTGATTGATGCAAGAGGCAAACACACTTGGAATGTGCAGGAAATGTTGCATTATCTCATTTGGACATGCATATCATCATACTCCAGCACTTGCACTATCATTGGATTCCTTGTTAAGTTACTCGGGTTGCTTAAGTTTATTAACCTGATAGGTACAAATAATACAAAAACTTATGGTTAGATCAGTTCAAGATTGCTTGGCCAAGTATGATACTTCAAGAATCCGTGTGATGCACAATAATTTAGTGTGTCCGCTGGTGACAGATAGATCAGCTCTTGTCCTGGTTAGTAAAACTTATGGAAAATATTTGCATGTTATTAGGTGTTTTGTACTGTCAGACTGCTGTAATTTTAGAATTGTGCATGTCAGGTGAGCTTGGGCTCCTTTCTATGTACAGTATAATTTCTGACCTAGAACTACCACATATCTGTTTGCGCTAGATGTTTCGACTGTTTTATTGTTATAAATTTGTGCTCTGCGCGCATAACTTATAAGAAAGTGTTCCAATTCTTATCTGTCAATTTGTTTTGCAGATTCTGTACTAAACTGTTAATTTGTGTGAAAGTTTCTGTACTGCAATGTTTTATTTCTTTGAGGGAAAATGTCTCACAACTTGTGATGTACCCAGGCTCGCACCAAGATCTTGAGCATCTGGGACCAGGTAGACATTGTCAAGGTCAGCGAGGTCGATCTCAAGGACACAACGGCAGCAGCAGCAGCAAGGTTCGCCCCGCCTCTCGATTTCATCTTCTTCCACTCTATTGCCTGCTGATGCTCGAGGACTCCTTCTTCTACAACTTATCACCATCTCCTATTGATGTGTGCTCGTATTGTGTCAAGGAAAGGAATTCAAGGCCATGGGAGCTGCTTCTAGTATAGGACGTGCTGGACCTGCTGCTGCTGCCGGTTGTGTTACCCGACCAAGTCCCCAAGCTGCATCCTGGTTCGTTTAGCTGGTTCGTTTAGGTTGTTTCCCCCATCTTAGTCGGAGTTTGTTTGTTATGTTGTAAACTATGCCAGATCTATGTTTTGCACTCCTGCAATGTTATGACAGTATACTGATTGCAGGCTTCAGTACCATGCACTGGCAAAAGTCCCGTATTTTATTGATCTATTAACTTGTAGCTGTACCTTTTGAATTC